>NC_057410.1:4520710-4820710 GCF_019320065.1 Cervus canadensis
CCTCCCCTCCCCCCCATCAGCCTGTCGCAGAGCCCCTGTTGGGGTTCCCTGACCCCACTCCCCTCTCCCCAGCCCCCCATCAGCCTGTCCCAGAGCCCCTGTTGGGGTTCCCTGAGTCACAGAGAAAACTCCTGCTGGCGATCCGTTTTACACGTGGTATTGTAAATGTCTATGTTACTCTCTCCATACATCTCCCCTTTTCCCTCCTCTCCTTCCATCTTGACCATAGGTCTGTTCTCTATGTCTGTTTCTCTTTTGCTGCCCTGAAAATAAATTCATCAGTGCCATCTCTTCAGATTCCATATATACGTGTCAGTATACTCTGTTTATGTTTCTCTTTCTGACTTGACTCTGTATAATGGGCTCTAGTTTTGTCCTCCTCGTTAGAGCAGATTCAAATGTGTTCCTTTCTATGACTGAGTAGTCTTCCATTGTATATATGTACCACAGCTTCTTTATCCATTCATCTATCAATGGACATCGAGGTTGCTTCCATGTTCTATCTATTGTAAATAGTGCTTCAGTGAACATTGGGGTACATATATCTTTTTCAGTTTTGATTTCCTCAGGGTATATGCCCAGGAGTAGGATTGCTGGGTCATATGGTGGTTTTATTCCTAGCTTTTCAAGGAGTCTCCATACCATCTTCCATAGTGGCTGTATCAGTTTACATTTCCACCAGCAATGCAAGAGTATCAGTTTGTTTTCATTTTGTTTTGCTTTTATAAATTTAACATATCAGTGGGATCATACAACATCAGTCTCCATCTGAAATATTTCACTTAGCATAATACCTTCAAGGTCCACATGCATTGTTGCAAATAACAGGATTTATTCATTTTTATGGCTGGGCAGTATTCTACTGTGTACATATCTTCTATATTCACTCATCCACTGATGGACACTTATGTTGTTTCCATATTTTGATCATTGTAAATAATGCTACAGTGAACATAAGGGTGCATATATCTTTTCACATTTGTGTTTTTGTGTTCTTTGAATAAATACTGATAAAGAAGTATGGATAAGTTGATAGCTCTATTCTTAATTTTTTGAGGAATTTACATACTTTACATGCAACAATTCATGATTCATGAACAGTGCAAAACGGCTTCCTTTTCTCTCTCTTTTTTTTTTTTTTTTCCTTTTCTCTTTTTTGATAGCAGCCATTCTAGCAGGTGTAAGGTGATATCTCACTGTTATTTTGACTTGCCTTTCCCTAATAATTAGTGATGCTGAATATCTTTTCACATGTCTGTAGTTATCTATAAGTCTTTGGAAAAATATCTGTTCAGACCATCTGCACATTAATTGGGTTGTTTGTTTTATCTCTGTTGAGTTCTTTATATATTTTGGATATTAACCTCTTAATGGATATATGCTTTGCAAATACTTTTCCCCTTTCAGTAGGTTTCCCTTATGCTGTGATGATGATTTGTTTCACTGTGCAGAAACTTTTTAGTTTGATATAGTCCCATTTGTTTATTTTCGCTTTTATTTCCCTTGCCTTTGAAGTCAAATCCACAAAAACATTGCTAAGATTGATGTCAAGAAGTTATTACCTAAATTTTCTTCTAGGAATTTTATGATACCAGGTCTTACATTCAAGTGTTTAATCTAGTTTGAGTTAATTTTGTGTGTGATGTAAGGTAGTGGTCTAGTTTCATTTTTTTGCATGTGGGTGTCTAGTTTTTCCAACATTTATTGAAAACACTATCCTTTCTTAGCTGTATGTTTTTAGCTACTTTGTGTAAGTTAATTGTCCATACATGTGTGGGTTTATTTCTGGGCTCTCAGTTCTGTTCCATTCGTCTGTATTTCTGGGGTGTGTGTGTGTGTGTGTGTGTGTGTGTGTGTGTGTGTGTGTGTGTGTGTGTGTATGTGTGTGTGTGTGTGTATGTGTGTGTGTGTGTGTGTGTGCACACCAGTACCATACTGTTTGATTGCTGTAGTTTTGTAGTATAGTTTGAAATCAGGGCGATGATACCTCCAGCTTTGTTCTTCCTTCTCAAGACTGATTTGGCTATTTGAGATCTTTTGTGGTTCCATACAAATTTTAGGGTTATTTGATCTTGCTGTGTGAAATATGCCATTAAAATTTTGATAGGGATTGCATTGAATCTGTAGATTGTTTTGTGCAGTATTGCGATCTTAGCAATGTTAATTTGTCCAATTCATAAACATGGATTATCATTCCATTTATTCATATCTTCTTTAATTTCCTTCATCTGTGCTTGAAGTTTGCAGTGTAGGCTTCTTTTCCCTCTGTGGTTAAAATTATTCCTTGGCATTTTTTTTCTTTTTTTGCAGTTGTATATGAGATTGTTTTATTAACTTGTCTTTCTTAGAGCCCAGTGTAACTGTATAGAAAGACTACAGATTTCTGTATATATGGTGTTAGCTGTGGGTCTGTCATTTATAACCTTTATTATGTTGAAGTGTTTCCTCTATACCCACTATGCTGACAGTTTTCATCATAAACTGCTGTCAAACTTTGTCAAAAACTTTTTCTGCATCTACTGAGATGATCATATAGCTTTTATTATTCTTTTGTTTTAGTGGGATGTAACATGTTGATTGACTTGTGATTGTTTAACCATCCTTAAATCCCTGGAATAAAACTCATTTGATCACTGTGTGTGATCCTTTTTAATGTATTGTTGGATTTGGTTTGCTAATACTTTGTTGAAGATGTCTGCATCTGTGTTCATTAGTAATACTGGCCTGTAATTTTCTTTTTTGTTGGAGTTTTTGTCTGGATTTGGTATCTGATTAATGCTGGATTAATAAAATGTATTTGGAAGGTTTCCCTCTTTTTCAATTTTTTGAAACAGTTTGAGAAAAGCAGATACCAAATCTTCATTGAATTCATCATAGATTTTGCCAGTGAAGCCAACTGGTCCTAGGATTTTGTTTTTTAGGAGATTTTCTTGATTACTATTTCAATCTCCTTACTAGTAATCAACCTATTCAGATTTTCTATTTACTCATGATTCAGTCTTAGAAGATTGCATGTTTCTAGGAATTTATCCATTTTTTATAGGTTGTCCAAATTGTTGGCATTTGAATGTTCATAATGGTCTCTTATGATCCTTTGTGTTTCTGTTGTAGCTTTTTCATTCTCACTTTATTTATTTGAATCTTCTCTTTTTCTTTGTTAGTCTGACTACAGTTTTGCTAATTTTGTAAATCTTTCAAAGAAAAAATTCTTCATTGATCTTTCCTATTTTTTTTTAGTCTCCATTTCATTTATTTCTGCTCTGATCTTTATTATTTCTTTCAATCTGCTAAACTGGGCTTTGTTCTTATTTTTCTAATTCCTTTAGTAGCAAAGCTTGGCTTTGTATTTGGGGTTTTTCTTGTTTCTTGAGGTAGGCCTATATTGCTACGAACTTCCCTCTTAGAACCACTTTTGCTGCATCCTGAAGATTTGGCTGTGTTGTATTTCTGTTTTTCGTTTGTCTCTTAGTATTTTCGTTTCTCCTTTGGTATCTTCAATGACCCATTTGCTGTTCAGTGTCATATTGTTTAATCTTCGTGTTTTTGCACTTTTTCCAGTATTTCCTTGAGATTGGTTTCTAGTTTCATACTATTTTGGTTGTAAAAACTGCTTGATATGATTCCAATCTTCTTGAATTTATTAATACTTGCTTTGTAAACTAAATGTGACCTACCATAGAGAATGTTTCATGTGTACTTGAGAAGAATGTGTATTCTGATGTATTTCTATATGTGAAGAACTGCATTTATATATATATATATATATAATCTGTTATATCTCTGGTGTAATGCATCATTTAATTCACTGTACCTCACTGATCTTCTTTCTGGATGGTCTATCCATCAATGTAAATGGTATGTTAAAGCCCCCTACTATGCCTCACTGACATTAATAAGTTAAAGGGAGAACTCCAAAATGGTGCCTACCAGCACCAGCATTAGCAAGGTAGGCTGACGTCACAAAAATGGTTTCTACCAGTGTCTCACTTTCCAGGGAGCATCCCAACTGGTTCCTGCATCTGGTAAAGCCTGAGATTAGTAACTACACTGGCTTTTGGATCAAGTGAGCCTGTGTGAAAGCTATTTAAGAGTGAATTTTCCATTTCTTATAATTCTACATTTTTCTCCATTGGTTTTTAAAATTAGCTGTTTTGGGGACTTGTAGCTTGAGTTTGACTGCAGATTGCCACAGCTAGGGTACAGTTTGTTCCTTGGTGAGACTATATCTCTGCCTCTCTTGCCTGCATCATTGCTCTCCTTTTATCCTTTGTCTTAGAGGCTCTGTTCATCCCTTTCCAAGGAAATTATTTAATAGGTAGTTGTATTAATAGATTTGTTGTGTCTATGGGAGGAGATGTGTTTAGGATATGTCATCTTGAACTCTCCCCTTCCACTGCTGTATTTTTTAAATAACCTATTCCTAAACTGGAAAAAAAAATGTAACAATATTACTTCAAGAGGAAAGTATTAACTGGCTTGGACAATAGAATGCTTAAACTTCAGAGTTTAATAGTGGTATCATTATGTGAACTGCATTTCCAAAACGTCAAAATAGAAAATTTATTTCTTTGAAATGTCTATTTCTAAAGAATTTTATAATTATTGAAAGTTTTTCCTAAGGAAAATGCAATTGAACTTTGATTACTGACTTCAAGAATCTAATAACTTTCATTTTGGATGAAGCATGGTGCATGCTGTCAAACATATATTGTTTACAAAACACTGTGATACTATTCTTGTTATTCTCCCTAGCATCCAAAAACAGATTTAAACACAAATCAAACATTCCCTGAGAAAGAAAGGCTAGTTTAATGAATATTCAGCTGGAACTAAAGAGCATTTTGTCTTGAATATAATACAAGAATTCCCCATAAATTGAGCAAGATAAGGAGCACAGTGGTATATGGTAATATTGTGCATGGCTACTATAGAACAATATTTTAAACTATTTTTCAAAATCCAGTGACATTTAGTAGAAATACTCTCATAAATACATTATTTCCTATTAAATTACTTAGTGATATCTTTGGTTGTATGACTAACAGTTAAAATGTTACTTGGCTATAGTTGCTCTAAGTTATACATAATTCACTGTGGAATATTTCAACCTGAGCTAAAGAAGAGATACTTGGCACAAAATGTGAACTTGTGGGTTTAAATTTAATGAATACTAGGAAAACTTACTTACTGCCACTGTGCATATCTATAAAAAAACTGAAATAGATCAACAATCTTAAGAGTTATCCATTACTGTACAACAAATCACCACAAACTTAGACACTTAAAGCAATATACTTTAGTATCTCACAATAATTGTGGGCAAGGAATCAGAGCTTAGTCTAGTTCCCTGGTGGAAAAGTCGGGACTGACTTCTCATCTAAAGACTCAGCTGAGGAAGGATTTGTTTCCAAGTTCACATGGCTGTTGCCTACATTTAGTTCCTTGAAAACTTCCTGGTGGTTCAGACTGTAAAGAATTTGCCTGCAATGTGGGAGACATCGGTTTGATCCCTGTGTGGGGAAGATCCCTGGAGAAGGCAATGGATTCCCACTCCAGTGTTCTTGCCTAGAGAATTCCATGGACAGAGGAGCCTGGCGGGCTACATGTAATCAATGGTGTCACTAAGACTTGGACATGACTGACTAGTACTTTTTCACTGCTTTCAGACTCTAGGCGGAGTGCTTCAGTTTCTTGATGTCTGGAGGCTAAAGGCCTATCTAATTTCTACATTTATCCACATGAAATGAAGTTTATTGAACATGAGGATGTGTAAATGAATGGCTAATAGATGTTGACAGATAGGAAAAGATATATTTAGCTATATTTTTAGTGTTAATATTCTTTTTATTTTTGGCT
Source organism: Cervus canadensis (assembly GCF_019320065.1). Lineage (NCBI taxonomy): Eukaryota > Metazoa > Chordata > Mammalia > Artiodactyla > Cervidae > Cervus > Cervus canadensis. The sequence continues at coordinate 4,526,567 of NC_057410.1, forward strand.
TTAATGTTTTGAATTAATAAATGTTAATCATTATTTAAATTTATTTATGAATCCCTTTAGCAAAAGTAATATTAGCATTTGGTTATTTTCTACATGATGTGTTTTTAGAATCTAAAATCCTTCTAACTTTACAGTTCCATGTTTTTGAGAAGGTACCTAGAAATTCTGGATAATTCACTTTTTTCAGTTAATATATTAAATATCCTTTTATCAAATGAATATAGCCTGAGGGAGTTAAAAGTATTCATTAACATCCATATATGATAGCATGAAACAGCTTGGAATATGAATCCAGTAACATCACAAAACCCAGAAGTTTCAGAGAATCACCATGCTTGCATCTGGAAAAATTCAGGAATATCTGATGCTGAGGACACTACTTGAAAGAAAAGATCTATACATGATATGAGATGGCCCTGATTTTTATTAATTGATTAGTTATTCAATATTATAACATATTCTTTAATAACTTTCCTGACGGATGAAATCCTTAGGGTTAAACAGCCCCCATAAGGATTTTCAAGCCTGTATTTCTACCCAACAATCACTTCTTGAAGTTTACTGAAATGACGAAGGCTACTCTCTTCTCTTAATGAATTTATGGGCTAGAGAAGCTTTTTGGTGTCTACTCCTTGGTAGCTTCAGCTGAAGTCTCTATTCAGTCCAAAAGCTAAGAGTAATCTACAGCACAGAAAAACAAAATCAAAGCACCCTATTCCACAAAGCCCCTCAAATATTTAAGGGCACATATCTACAGCACAGAAAAACAAAATCAAAGCACCCTATTCCGCAAAGCCCCTCAAATATTTAAGGGCATATATCTATATCTATATATTTATATCTATATCTATCTCTCTGTAAAATAGCATGTTATATGTGTTTTATATTATTTGTTGGCAAACACTTCTCACTCTTTAGCAGAGTTGGCCAAAGCATGTCATCTTTAGATGGATGTGTGTCTTAAACTAAGGTTTTTGTGTTCAGTATCTATAGATAAGTAAACTGAAGCAGCAAACCAGGAGCCATGGGCAAAGCAATTAATGAGAGAGCTGAGCATGAAAATCAAGAAGGTGGAAGGATATCACTTACTCACAGGGAAATACAAGTGCATCCCCTTCCTATTTTGACCTTAACCCAGGCTATAAATTGGGTCAGAAATACTAACTTCTAAGAAGTAACTTCTCCTTTTTACTTTAAGATACTGATCCAGGGTTGATGGACTGAAAAACAGATACAAATGAAACAGGAAGAAGAGAATGGAAAAATAAAAATAAAAAACATTCTTAGTATAGTAATGAGAAACTTTCTAATTGAATGACTGATTCACTCACATTCTCTTCCTTAATTTTTGTACAATCATCTTGGACAGATACTGTCATCTCTGTTTTTGTTGTTATTTAGTCACGGTCATGTCCAGCTTTTTGCAACCCCATGAGCGGTAGCCCGCCAGGCTCCTTTGTCCATGGGATTTCTCAGGCAAGAATACTTACTGGAGTGGGTTGCCATTTCCTGCTCCAGGGAATCTTCCCGACCCAGGGACCAAACCCACATCTTCTGCATTGGCAGGTGGATTCTTTACCACTGGGCCACCAGAGAAGCCCGTGTCTCTGTTTTACAGTAGAGGAAACTAAGCTTCAGAGCTGAGTGACTTCGCTAGGGTTCACAGCTGGGAAATGGTTAATACAGGAATTGCACAAATGTCTGTTTAACTCCAAAAACTACAGTCTTAGTTTAATGTGTCTTATTCAGAGATAAATTAAGCACTCATCTTGCTAAGTGACAGTCCACTAAGGACATATACACACATAATTCTGCTAAAAATCTTGAATAATACAAAGGAGAGCTCTACAATGTCACAGCAATTTCAGAACTTTTGTGCACCTGAAGGACATGGATTTGAAAGAGAAAACTCCCATGTTTACATATTTTTATAACTCCTTTCGAAAACCCACACAATACTCAAGAAGAAATTTCAAGAAGAAATTTCAAGGATATCATTGATAGCCTCAGGAGGGTATTGCTTGTTCCCTTGGTAGAGAATTAAAGATGTGATTTAAAAGGCAGGCAGCAATTAAGAAGCATGTTACTAGAAACTCAGATTGAAAATAGCCACCCAGTAGATAATACATGAAGCTTTCAAAGAAAATCCATAATATCCTTGGAGAAATTGTAAAAGCTACTCAAGGGGTTTTGTTTCAAGGATATTTAAACTCTATTTAGTGTTCTTGTTTATCACATTACAAATAAAAGCCTCATAGTAAATGGTAGTGGTTTAATATCTTGGACTTCAAATATCATACAGATTAGACAGCAATGGAAAAGCACACAACTTGGCTCCTAGGAGCTCATTTGTTCATAATTCTCACCTACCTAAGTACTGATATTGTAGAAGTTACCTCTTTTTGGGAGGGCAGTTAACCTCTTTTAAATTATTATCCTAGAAATCTTTTTTTGTTTATACAGGTTATATCTATTGATACTAAGCCATTTAAAATATGTATTTATTAAGTCACTTAAAATAATCTAGCAAGTATAAAATACATTAATTTCAACATACTACTTCAACCAGAAAATAGTTATAATTTCCAAATAAAAATACAGTGGAAATAGTGCTGTTTTAAATTTTTTAAAATCTCTTTAACTTGTGGCTTAATAGAAGACGGAGGCATTCTGATATCTGCTTCTGCATTCATCCTGGGGCAATGTTTGCAGTAGGCTGAATAATCAATGGTATCAGGGACTAATCTTGAAACTGTAGTGTTACCATATCCATACATGTATACATATACATATACATACATGGATTATGTATATGTATTATCTGGGTTATCTGGGCAGGCCCTAAATGCAATTACAAGTATGACTTTGTAAAAAAGAGGTCAGGACAGATTTGAGCCTTTACCAGATCAGTAAGGAAGCATGATATGGAAAATAATTCTTAATGATTAGCAAGGCTGATTACCTGATCTATTACAGGATCTATAAGCTATTCAATATTACTTTAATAAGTCACAGTCATCTTATATCATTCAGTATCACTATCACTAAATGCAACCCTTTAAGAACTTCAATATACAAAATTGCTGAACTTAGTACACAAATTAAACTCCTTCTCCCTTATATCCCTTATATCATTGTTTAAACTCTATGATTCCTAAAGATAGAACTAACATCCTACTTATGGTTCTAACTTCTACTTTGACATAATGCATAGTATGTCATGGACCCAAATTAAATGCTTGTTGACCTAAGGTTCTATAATTGATTATTCCACTGCTATGTATAGAAGAAACAAAATCAATTTTTCCATTACTTCCATGGTAATGTTCAAACACATGGAAAGTCCTTTAAAATCTAGCCTCTGATTTTCATACCAGCCTTATACTTGATCACTATTCACCTAAGCAACAATAAAACTGAATTAGTATTCTTTTTCTTAAAGCAATGGTTAAATGGTCTTAAACCATTTAACAAATACTGATTAAATTACCACTGAAACACGAAACATTTTACTAGGTGCTGGGGAAAAAAAAAAAGAGTTAAGTCTGAAACTTCTACTTCTGTCCATGGTAGATCAGCTTTTATACTTCATTCTTCCTGCTGAGAACATTTAGAAAATTTTAACAAAATATGAAAACAAAACAGAAGAAAATGATTTGAAGACTTTGAAAGACTACCAATTTAGTTGACTTATAGGACCAAAATCCTAGCAAGGAAGGAAATTCAGGGAAATGATCCTGACATTCTTGCCTCTTTTTCCCTTGTGGCATTTGCATTTATCAAGACATAGATTCGTGGCTGAGAAGCAAAGAAATTGAGTAGATATATTCATAATAAAGAGGACAGGGAAACAAAACATTATAGCTTAAAAACAACAATGGTAAACACCCCAAGATTTCACTTCTAGAGGCTACACTTCAGAAAAAGTGTATAGAAAAATATTAAACACTGAGCTTCAATTTATCTAAGTCTTAAATGGATTAAAGTGATATTCCTTATACTAGCTTTCTATTAAGTGCAAAAGTAAATTCTCTATGCAAAAAAGGTAATATACAGAGTCTTAAATTATCTCTACAGCTTACAGTATCAAGAACTCAGTAAAATTAATCACATTTGGAAGAGAAAACACTTAAACAAGCAGAAGAAAAATTCACATATCTTAGACTCAGAAGAGGTCTTTATTTTGGAGATAACAGAAAATAAATATAAATATCATTATATTTTAAGAGATTAAAATATAGAAATTTAACAGAGAAGAAAAAAGGAGGATTGGAAAGGACAGACAAAACTATGAGATATACAATACCCAGAAAATAGGCCAAGCACATATATGAAGAGATTCCCAGGTGGAGAAGAAAAATACATGGGGAAGAAGCAATATTTGAAGAGATAATGCATAAGAATTTTTAAAAAACCCATGTAATCCATAACTTTAAGAGGGAAAAAATAAGTATGGACCCTAATCAAGATAAGTTTAAATAAGACTATGTTGAGGCCCCTGATAGTAAAATTACTGAAAATCATAATGAAGAGAAAATCTTAAATGTAGTCAGAAGTAAGGGAGGGGGAAGACAGACTATTTTCAAAGGAACAAGGTGAAGAATAGTAACTGACTTGTAAACAGAAATAAAGGAACTCAAAATGGGCTTTTTAAAGATAAAAGGAAACAACTGCCCATTTTTAATTCTTTACCCAACAAAAATGACATTCAAAAAAATCCCCTAAAACAAAAGCTGTAAAAGAACGTTCGAAAACAAAACACTGAGAAGGTCAGTTAAGAAGAAACATTTAATAAGGAGTGCTTCAGGCAGGTGAACACAGATTCCAAGTGGAAGCAGATAAACGCAGGCAGGAATGAAGAACCCAGGGAGCAGTCCCCTATGTGGATAAATGCAGAGGGCATCTGACTCTATAAATTGAGAAAAGTAATTGCTTTTGAGGTATAAAAGCATGTAGAAGTAAAATATATGAACAAGACCACAAAGTCAAGAGGGAGAGGATTGGAATGAAAGTATTTTAAGTGCTCACAGACATAGAAAACAAATTTATGGTGACTAAAGGGGCATGGTGGTGGTGGGGAGGGATAAACTAGGAGTTTGGGATTAGCAGACACACACACTACTATACATAAAATATATAAACACCAAGGACCTTCTGTATAGCACAGGAACTATAGTCAATATATTGTAATAACCTATAATGGAAAAGAATCTGAAAAAGAATATATATATATATATATATATATATATATATATAAAATATATAAGTATTAAATATATATGGGCTTCCCTGGTGGTTCTGCTTACAATACAGGAGACCTAGGGACCTATATATATATATACATATACATACACATATACATATACACATATACATACACATACATATACATACATATATATGTAATAAAACTGAATCACTTTGCTGTGTACCTGAAATGAACACAACACTGTAAGCCCATTATAATAATTTTATTTTTTTAATTTCCAAAGTAAAGCCTACTTGAGTAACCTTTAGAAAAAATAGTATTTTGATTCCCTTGCACTCTACTGGATGCAAAAAGACTATTTTATATTGATGAACAGGAGTGTCAAAACAGGAAAACTGTATTTAATTAGCAAATTCATAGAATGGACAAATAAACAGTTAAACAATCCAAAACAACCTAAACAATCTAATTGTTTAAACAAATTAAGCAATCTAAAACAAAAAATAGTAAAAATAAAATTTTAAAACCCGATAAATAAAAAATAAATGGTAAGAAGACAGTTGTCAGACTAAATGCATCAGTGATTACCTGAAATATAAATGTACTGAATGCATTAATGGATAAATAAAGATTGTTAGACTAGATAAAAAGAAAATTTAATTATATGCTGTTTTACTAGACACATGTTTTAAATACTATAATCTAGTAAAGTTAAAAGGAAAATTATAGAAAGACACCCATGAAATCTCTAACCAAAAGAAAACTAATGTAAAATATCAAAAGCAGCTTTTGAACAAGTTGTAGGTCTTGCATTCTCTGGACAACCAACTCAGATGGAAATCAGATGCAGCTTTTAGGAAGAATACTCTTAGGATGAGCAATTGGCAGGGAGAATAAAGGAGGCAGGTATGGTAAAGAGGGTAAGATGGATTCCACCACAGTTAGAATAGGGACTCAGGCAACTCCGTGTGTGGAATGAAACTAAGAAAGTCCCTCAGAGTTGCTGGGTTTGGAGAGAGATGACTAAGAATTAAAGGCTTCCTGCCTGGCTCAGTGGTAAAGAATCTGCCTGCCAATGCAGGCGATGCAGGCCACATCGGTTCAATCCCTAGGTGGGGAAGATCTCCTGGAGGAGAAAATGGCAACCCACTCCAGTATTCTCGCCTGAGAAATCCTATGGACAAAGGAGCCTGGCAGGCTACAGTCCATGGGGTTGCAAGAGTCAGACACACTTGGGCACACATTCAAGGCTAAGAAATATAAATTTCCATCAACACATTGCTAAATGTGGGCTGTCATTTGGACGGGAGCTTGACCTTGAGTCAAGAGGCTTACTTAGCTGAAGATTAAAGCCAAGGGTGTCAGAAGCACTTTTGGTAGCTGGGAGAATATCTCCTTCAATCCTGAGGGGGAACTTAAAGAGCGCAGCACACTCAACTACACATGCCTTGCTTGTTTAGGAATAGAATATGATGCCACTTAAATGCATTCATTTATCCCAACTGTTATCTGTGACTCTAATTTTCACAATAATCATATAAGATGAATATGTATTCTTATCACAGTCTTATTGATGAGAAAATTGAGAATCTGAAAGGTAAGCGAAAAGAAAATATGAAAGTTGGAAACAAAACCTAAGTTGACAAGACTCCAAGGTTTCCATCTTTCTGCTGTATATGTTATTTCTAGGCCAGTTAGAAATTAAATTAACTTTAAGAAGAATCTCATGGCACAAATTACACGTTTAAATGTTAAGCATAGAGCCTACTTTTCTAGTTTATTTCCATCTACTTCACCTTTCTGTGTTAGACTTTTCTGAACAAATGACACTTTAATTCCATAAAGAGTTTCATTTTAGTCTGAAGGAGATTGATTCTATGACTTAAAAGCACTCTAGAAGCTAGATTCAAAAGCCCTTAAAGATTATTTGGTGTAGGTAAATCCTAAAAGATGATGCTGTGAAAGTGCTGCACTCACTATGCCAGCAAGTTTGGAAAACTCAGCAGTGGCCACAGGTCTGGAAAAGGTCAGTTCTCATTCCAATCCCAAACAATGCTCAAACTATCACACAATTGCACTCATCTCACACACCGGTAAAGTAATGCTCAAAATTCTCCAAGCCAGGCTTCAGCAATACATGAACTGTGAAATTCCAGATGTTCAAGCTGGGTTTAGAAAAGGCAGAGGAACCAGAGATCAAATTGCAAACATCCTCTGGATCATCGAAAAAGCAAGAGAGTTCCAGAAAAACATCTATTTCTGCTTCATTGACTATGCCAAAGCCTTTGACTGTGTGCATCACAATAAACTGTGGAAAATTTTGAAAGAGATTAGAACACCAGATCACCTGACCTGCCTCTTGAGAAACCTGTATGCAGGTCAGGAAGCAACAGTTAGAACTGGACATGGAACAACAGACTGGTTCCAAATAGGAAAAGGAGTACGTCAAGGCTGTATATTGTCACCCTGCTTATTTAACTTATATGCAGAGTACATCATGAGAAACGCTGGGCTGAAGGAAGCACAAGCTGGAATCAAGATTACTGGGTGAAATATCAATAACCTCAGATATGCAGATGACACCACCCTTATGGCAGAAAGTGAAGAAGAACTAAAGAGCTTCTTGATGAAAGTGAAAGAGGAGGGTGAAAAAGTTGGCTTAAAGTTCAACATTCAGAAAACTAAGATCATGGCATCTGTTCCCATCACTTCATGGCAAATAGATGGGGAAACAATAGAAATAGTGGTTGACTTTATTTTTTGGGGGTCCAAAATCACTGCAGATGGTGATTGCAGCTATGAAATTAAGAGACACTTATTTCTTGGAAGGAAAGTTATGACCAGTTGGTCATAACCATAGACAGCATATTAAAAAGCAGAGACATCTCTTTGTCAAAAAGGTCCGTCTAGTCAAGGCTATGGTTTTTCCAGTAGTCATGTATGGATGTGAGAGTTGGACTATAAAGAAAGCTGAGTGCAGAAGAATTGATGGTTTTGAACTGTGGTGTTGGAGAAGACTTTTGAGAGTCCCTTGGACTGCAAGGAGACCCAACCAGTCCATCTTAAAGGAGATCAGTCCTGGGTGTTCATTGGTAGGACTGATGCTGAAGCTGAAACACCAATACTGTGGCCACCTGATACGAAGAGCTGACTCATTGGAAAAGACTCTGGTGCTGGGAAAGATTGAGGGCAGGAGGAGAAGGGGATGACAGAGGATGAGATGGTTGGATGGCATCACCGACTCAATGGACATGAGTTTGGGTGGACTCTGGGAGTTGGTGATGGACAGGGAGGCCTGGCGTGATGCAGTTCATGGGGTCACAAAGAGTCAGATATGACTGAGCGACTGAAATTACTGAGACTCAAAGATAAGCCAGAATGAGAAGTCCTAATAATATGACTTTCTGTATGTAATGGGACCATTGATTCAATTTTTCTTTATTCTCAAGATTTCAACTGTGAGCATTTCCAATCAAGAGTGTTCAAATGTGATCATTTCCAATGACCAGCCATCCATTCCAGAGCTACAGTCTTAGAGTATATTGCATACATTCCAAGTGTTTGGAATCAAGATACAAAATGAAGGAAAAAAAATCATTGCATACTTTGGCTTAATATGGAGAGATTCTTCAATGATCACATTAATCCTCTAAAATTTTGCTTACACTGAGAAGTATAGATCTCTGGGGGAGATTAAAAATATTTATCAGTAACAAAAATGCAAGTTAATTTTCACTTGATAATTCCAAGAAAAAGAAGTCAATGTCAGTGATGGAGGTTATTTCTAATATAATCATATGATTAGTTATTCCCTTAAGAATCAATGTGTGTGTGTGTGTGTGTGTGTGTGTTAGGCTTCACATATGTGTGAACCCTATGGCAAGGTGATATCACTCTACTGAACATCTATAAACAGGTAGGAACTTCATTTGGAGAACTGTGTTTCTCTGATCATCAGATACGCTTTTCTTTGTTTTCTGGAAGCTGAAGGGCTTAGGCTTTCACTGCCTTCTTTTGACAGAGATGCCACCAGGTATTTATATATCTTGAAGTCTAACACAAAATCAATTGGTGCGATTATGCAATTTAGCTGCATTTGTGGTGCTAATTTATCTACTGGCATCTGTAAATGACTTTATTATAAAAAATTCAAAGGTTCCCCTAAAAGCCAAATTAGGTTTGGTAGCAACACAAAAACATTATCAACCAGGGAAATCTCTAAAAGCACCAGCAAACAAGGAAACATCAAGTTATGTCTAGAAAGACATAAAATGTGGTATCAATTCATTAAGTACTGACTATTGTTGTGCTAGTTGAGATCTGAGTAAAAGTGTACTGCTCGAGGGTTTGCCAAGTGTCTCTGCTGGGAGCCAATTTACCTTTTTTTCCTCTCAGGTACTTCACAGCAAGGTAACTAGGGCCTGCAGTTATTAGCAAGTTACAGATGCCAAAGTTCAGTGATTGCTCAATAAAGGAGAGGAAATAAATTTAAAAAGACATGCCTTTATATCACAGTTTCAAAATAAATATATACATATGTATATTTGGTACACTTTGAACATCAATCAAAAGAATAAAGTTAAAAAGTACTTGATCAAAAAGCAATGATCCTTCAAAATTCATACAGAAAGTAACTGACATATTAACAATGTTGATATTTGGACTGCTAATGCCAGTGGCAAAGTGAATACTCAAAGAACAAAAAGGTAGAAATGAAGTTTATGTAAAGGCAAGAATAAAATTATTTATTTGGATCTCATAAATTCTGTTAGATTTAGTTACAGACATAACTTCTGTCTTATGAAAGTCCTGGTAAAATGTTAATTTGACAAGAAGCATAAAGGTTATTTGAGCTGATGTCCTCATTAAAAAGAAAAAAAAAGAAGAAAAGACATTCAAAAGTTTAATGGTTGCTCCACTTGAGGTTGAGATTAAAATCAATCAATTAACCAATGTCCCTTCATCAGTTGTCTTTCTTTCCATCATATTTAACAGTAGAAAAAGCTTCTTCCTTTTTGAGCAATTTTTAGCTAAAGGAATTTATTCACTAAACAATAGTCTTTATTTAAATGCCAGGGCAGACTTAAAATCTTAGAATTATACCTACCATCAAACTTCAAGAAAGTTCACAAATACAAGCCACTGAACAAATAAATAGAATGGCTTATGAATGGGCTTTCTAAAAGAACATGGCGTATTCTTCATATGGCTTAAAGGACCAATAAATTGAAGATTTATTAGATCAGAAATGTTGGTCTTTGATCTTTGAATGAAAGCAGCACAGTAGCCTAAGTTTCAAATTTGACAAATAGGTGTTCCTAATGCTTTATGAGTGTCAGACTTTATTTTGGGGGGCTCCAAAATCACTGTGGATGGTTACTGCAGCCATGAAATTAAAAGACACTTACTCCTTGGAAGAAAAGTTATGACCAACTTAGATAGCATATTAAAAAGCAAAGACGTTACTTTGTCAACAAAGGTCCGTCTAGTCAAGGCTATGGTTTTTTCAGTGGTCATGTGTGGATGTGAGAGTTGGACTATAAAGAAAGCTGAACGCGAAGAATTGATGCTTTTGAACTGTGGTGTTGGAGAAGACTCTTGAGATTCCCTTGGACTGCAAGGAGATCCAACCAGTCCATCCTAAAGGAGATCAGTCCTGGGTGTTCATTGGAAGGACTGATGCTGAAGCTGAAACTCCAATACTTTGGCCACCTCATGCAAAGAGTTGACTCATTGGAAAAGACCCTGATGCTGGGAGGGATTGGGGGCAGGAGGAGAAGGGGACAACAGAGGATGAGATGGCTGGATGGCATCACCGACTCGATGGACATGAGTTTGAGTAAACTCTGGGAGTTTGTGATGGACAGGGAGGCCTGGCGTGCTGCGATTCATGGGGTCGCAAAGAGTTGGACACGACTGAGCGACTGAACTGAACTGAACTGAATACTTTATGCATGTGATTAGAGAGACCTCAAAAGGTTATAAACAAGCTAACAATGTTCTTTATAGATGAAATCTAGCTATTTACATCGATTTTATTTCCAGACAAATTAATAACCAATTGGTATATATAAGGAAGGAAGATGCTTAAAAGTTAGGTACTAATTATCATTTAGCAATGCCATCCAGGTGTCCCCAAGTCATTTATATTGCAAAATTTATCATCTGAATAAACAGTAAGTGTTAGCAGCAGAAGGAATTGCTTAAAATGATATAGTTGAGTTTTTCTGTGAATGGTAAATGGATAAACTGACCTATGGCATTAATCCTTATAATCACAAAGAACACTATTGCAGTCTTCGCCCTTTAATGCAGTATGCTCTGCACAGTATGTAAAAGATATAGAATAGGATTGAAATAAAGTATTCAGAACATCATCCAAATGGAATTCAGAGTATTATCACCCCCTTCCTCCTGCACTGGTTAATGATTTGTAATTGTGTTGTGCATGTGTGTACGCCCAGTTGTTTCACTTGTGTCCGACTCTTTGTGACCCCATGGACTGTAGCCAGGTCTTCTGTCCATGGGATTCTCCAGGCAAGCATACTGGAGTGGATTGCCATGCCCTCCTCCAGGGGATCTTCCCAACCCAGGGATCAAACCCACGTCTCTTATGTCTCCTGCACTGGCAAGTGGGTTGTTTACCTCTAGTGCTACCTGGGAAGCCCAACTGTGTCATACCTTAATGCAAATTAGATATACTATGAAAGATTAAAATCTATTGGTTCATAAAATGAGAGACATTCACTATTTACATATTCATATACTAAACGGACAGGGAAGCCTGGTATGCTGCAGTCCACGGTGTCTCAAAGAGTCAGACACGACTGAACGAGTGAACTGAACTGAACTGATACTAGATGGTATCTCATTAATTTAATGTGACTGTCTGGAAGGAAGAGATTTTCCTGTCCTCCTCTAGGTTCTTCTAACTGGTCTAGGAATTACGTTGACATGAGACAGATTAACAGGAGAAAATCAAGCAACCATTTAATAACATATACACTGGAGAGACCCAGGAAAATAGAGTAACTCATCAAAATGACCGAAACCCTCACCTTAAATACTGTCTTCAGCTAAAGACAAACATGGTTTGGAGGGTAGCGGTTTGGGACTTCAAAGCAGGGGTGGGGGAAGTAATTGACATGGTGATAGAAAAGCAAATGTTTGGTAATAAAATGTTTGTTGGGCTTTGCAGAGACAATTCGACATAGAGAGGAATAACAGGCTTAACAGACTTTGTTAGGTTCTTCCCCTTCTACAACAGGTGTGTGTATGTGTGTGCATGTGTGTGTGTGTGTGTGAGCCTGCTAGTCTTCTCTGTTCATGAAATTTTCCAGGCAAGAATACTGGAGTGGGTTGCCATTTGCTACACTAGCACAGCTAGTTTATACCGAAGTTACCCATGGTGATAGCTCCCTTCCCAGAACACATCTTTTAGGCACTTTAGGAGAAAGTCAGACTTCCCTGTGACTCAAATGGTAAAGAATCTACCTGAGAGGCAGGAGACCAGGGTTCCATTCCTGGGTTGGGAAGTTCCTCTGGAGAAGGTAATGGCAATCCACTCCAGTATTCTTGCCTGGAGAATTCCATGGACAGAGAAGCCTGGTGGGTTACAGTCCGTGGGGTTGCAAAGAGTTGGATGTGACTAACACACACACACGGGAAAGTCAAAGTTTCTTCCTCAGTCTCTTGGGTCATAAAGATACGGAGCCTAAATTAATCCTTGTGCCCAACAGACATTTTGGGGTAGCAAATTTTCCTGCCCTACATGATTTATTTGACAATTGTATGTACCTAAAGTGAAACTAATGATCAGAGAAGGAAAAAAATCATTATTTAGCTTGATGGAATCAAGGACCACTGTATGGAAGAGATGTCCCTGATCAAGAAATTGAAGTAAGATTGGGTGAAAAAATGAGGGTATCCTAAACCATAAATTTTTTGCAGCACAATCACCTAAAGCCAGTTGACAGAAAATGGTGACTTAATACCAGTGAACTCAACCACAACTTATCCTGATGCTGTGTGTGACTAGGATACCGATTGACATTTTATCTATAATCAATCACTTTTTAATGTTTTAATATCTATTCAGATACCATTTGGGCTTTTGTAAAAACATTTTTGATTGAGGATAATTTAAACTTTTATATGTATCACTTTTTTTTTAACCAACTTAAGAATGAGAAAATTTTATATATTAGGATAAGAGTTATTTTTTCCCATTTATATTTGCTTTCAATCACATTATTTATATGTGTGAATCTGTATGATACTGTAGTAAAAATTTAATTACTTAAATTTTACTTTTACTAAAAAAGATGTCTCAGTGAGTGATTTTTAAAAAAAAATTTGCAGACATTTAAAAAGTGTTCTTTTCAGGAAAATTAATCATTTGTCAAACTGATGATGAGATAGAATGATTCAAGTTAAATTTTAGTTTGGTTAAATAATTGGAATTTAATTAAACTTAAATACACTGTTGAGGACCACTAAATATATTAAAAACACAAAACTCAAAGACATCTGGTCAGTTGTTTTTTTTTCCAAGTGATTTTAAACAAAGTCACATTTTCTTATTGCTTTCTGTTGACTTGTGTGGTGTCAGATGGCTTCAACTGAGGAGGTCAACAGGAGACCTGGACCAGCAATCTTGATCCTTGAGATAGTAAGTGAAATTTTGCAGACTACCACTTTGGGCTTGAGCCAAAAGCAAAGTTTATTAATGCATGAATGCACGCACAGAGGGAGGCAGGCTGTTTCTGCAAAGGGAAACCTACCCTCCTATACAGGCTTGAACGTGTTGGTCGCTCAGTTGTGTCCAACTCTGTGTAATCCCACGGACTGTAGCTTGCCAGGCTCCTTTGTCCATGGAATTCTCCAGGCAAGAACAGTGGAGTGATACAGCAAATTCCCGTTGGCTATCTATTTACATATGTTGACTCTGTAATAACCTAGAGGGGTAGGAATAGGCAGGTAGTGGGAGGGAGATTCAAGAGGGAGGGGACATATGTACACCAATGGTTAATTCATGCTGATGTATGACAGAAATGAAACCAATATTGTAAAGCCATCATCAATAAATTAAAAATAAATGAATATTAAAGAAAAAAAAAGGATACTGGAGTGGGTAGCCATTCTCTTCTCCAGGGGCTCTTCCCAATCCAGGTCTCCCACCCTGCACGCAGATTCTTTACCCTCTGAGCCAACAGGGAAGCCCTGTACAAGCTTAAGAGTGTTTCTATGGAGTTGTTCTGCAAGGAGGTGGGTGCGATCATGGGTGAGTGACAGGTGGCTGCTATTTGAGTGACTATTCTGAGTTCTGTAACAAGTTCATTATTGTCTATGCCCTTACTCCTGATACACTAACAGAAACCACCTGGGGGAGAGCAAAACCACATACAGATTTTATTATGATGTTGGTATAATGATGCTGGGAAAGATTGAAGGCAGAAGGAGAAGGGGACGATAGAGGATGAGATGGTTGGATGGCATCACTGATTCGATGGACGTGAGTTTGAACAAGCTCCAGGAGCCGGTGATGGACAGGGAAGCCTGATGTGCTACAGTCCTTGAGGTCGCAAAGAGTCGGACATGACTGAATGACTGAACTGAACTGAACTGATAATGAATTTGGGTTTACTAGAGGTTATATTCCTGACCAGCCTGGGCATGCACAGCCTAGAGAAATTCACCTCTGTCATTGTGCTCCCTCTTTATCAGGACAAGTTGACCAGACCAGAGTTTCTGGTCAGACCACCACCTGACCAGAGTTTCATATTTCTGGGTGGGGAGCAGGGGAGGATCTTCAGATAGTTAGGGCCTAACTGGACTAGTCCCCTCTTGTCTTTAGCCACCATCACCTCTTTGCTGATAATGTCTAACTACCGAACACTTTGTAGTGTTCACTAACTTCAGTGTTGTTTGATTAACATGTGGAAGGAGGTAAGTCAAAGACAACGCTATCGTATGATGTTCTAACTCAAGCTAACCAGTACAACTTCACACTTTGCCAAAATTGTAAATCTTTAGTTTATATAAGAGCATATGTTACCATATCAGATTCATGTTTTAATAACTGTATTTCAGTATAACTTATTTTGTTTACAGCCAAACATACATCATTTTATGTATTTAAGATGATTATCTGAGGAGAGTTTCATGGACTTCATGGAGCTGCAACTGCTATTACATGTGGTTGAAATAAACAAAGCCTCATGTAGTATGAGGGCTTCCCAGGTGGCGCTAGTGGTAAAAAAAACCTGCCTGCCAGTGCAGGAGACATAAGAGATACAGGTTTGATTCTAGGTTGGGAAGATCCCCTAGAGAAGGAAATGGCAGCCCACTTCTAGTATTCCTGCTTGGAGAATCCCATGGGCAGAGAAGCCTGGCAGGCTACAGTTCATAGTGTTGCAAAGAGTCAGACACAACTAAAGCAACTTAACATGCATGTGGTATGATACAGATAACACTCTGCTTAAAAATGTGCTAGACTCCAGGGGACCTTTGAAAGATAAAAATGGCCTAAAGTCCAGAAGGAAAGCACATCTTGGCAGTTACCATTAGCAAAGTTCATATGTGATTGAATGGGGAGAACTCACCTATAACTCTTTATTTGGTCTTAACTCTGACTTGGGTAACTCAAACTCTCTAAGCCCCTTTTCTAGTGGAAAATGTTGTATTTTTGATTATTCTAAAATTGATTTAAATGTGATTATATGTTTTCTGATTTAACATTGAGCTAGGAGGAAATGGGAGGTTCAGACAGGGATGCATAAGGGTGGACTCAAATTACAAGATTCAAAATTCATTTTGAGAGATAGGCTAACCAAAGGGGATGAATGACTCATTGTGGATCTGGGTCTCCAGGAAGAAGTCATAAGAGAAATGTTTGAAAACGAGTTAAGTGAGAATTTATGTCTATTTCAGGGACTCTATCTTTCTCCCTGGGTATTACTTCTATTATAAAAGAAATATATGATTTTTGTTACATATCCCTGTATACCTGAGGCTTACAAATTCATGCAAATTTTTCAGGGGAGGAAGCCATTTATTCCCTGTGGATCATTGAACTTTAGCCAGCATACTAAAGGAACAATTGATTGACTTCTACCTTCCAAAGCACTGGATGCATTAACTGAATTTCCTGAATTATGGGACTTCCCTGGTGGCTAAGATGGTAAAAAATCCACCTGCAATGTATGGGACCCAGGTACAATCCCTGGGTCAGGAAAATCCTCTGGAGAAGAGATTGGCTACCCACTCCACTCTTCTTGCCTGGAGAATCCCGTGGACAGAGGAGCCTGGCAGGCCACAGTCTATGAGGTTGCAGTCAGACACAATTGAGCAATTAAGCACACATGTCTGAATTATTCTTTGGATTAGACTTCATGATTTAGACATTATGCATACATTCAGGAATACTATTTCTGAGATATTACTAGTGTTTCTATTTGATTCAGAAATCTAAGTTGTTCTTAAGGCATTTTATAACTAGGATTAACTCTTCTACCTCAAAGAGGTTACCTTAGGTTGTAAAAATGTTCAAGATGTGACTTTTGGATTGTCAAGTATTTCTCTTGAGAGTGCTATCTGGTGTAAAATGATGCATGACTGTTTAAATTATATTTGTGTAAATATCAGAATTGCATTATGAACCTCTGACATAACCATGAAATGGTTCAGTACCTCTCATCAAATATCTCAGAGAAGGCATAAATCAAGCTTCCAAGAGAGTGGCTAGTATTCAAGAGGAGTTCAAAGGAGTCAAACAAAGCTACCAGAAGATGAGAGAGCGGAATGAGCCATCGCATTTCTGGTAACAAGCTATTCAGCCATGAGACCATTCAGGTTGCAAATTGTCAGATATTTAGGTGAGGTCACTCTGGACCATCCAGTCACAGATAAGATAACCCAGATAAGAACTACTCAGCCAATTTAGAGGATTATGAAAATAATGAATGTTTACTCTTTGAGGCCACTGAGTATTTTATTATACAATAAAAGGTAACTGAAGGAAGGATAGTGGAATCCAGTACTAGTGTTAGGGTGTTAATTTTTTGGTAGTGCTGACTTCTTAAAAATTTTTGTTTTGCTTAATTTTTAAACATGCTTAAGCGTTAATCAGTAGAAATAAATCTAGACAACATGTCTATGTTCCAGGAAAGAGAAGTGGTATTTCTAGTGAACTCTGAATGAAAATTAAACAGTGTGTAAATAAGAAAAGTTGGATGCAGGAAAATCTATTGTCTAAGAGAAAGAAAAGCAAATGGATTGTTCTGTTTGGGTTTGGTGTTGGAAAGCCAAGGTAAGAGATATTTGTTCACTTTCTATTTCCTTGTGAGGTAGGGTATGTATAGGGCCATCCACTGAATCTGAGATAAAGGTGATTCAGTGTTTTAAATACCACTGTGAAGATGAGAGGTAGAGCTGACTAAAGAAATATACTAGAAATGACAGTAACTTTTGTAAATGTGAAAGATGATAGCTGAGAATTTAAGTTTCAATTTTGTGATTTTATCGCCAAAAAAAATGCAGTGTGCTGGTCATATATAAAGTATAGACTAAGCCTACTCTCTCCATATGTGTCAGAAAACATAATGTAAACCTTTGAGATTTGAGCAAGAGCTCCTCTCACATTACTTAGTTGAAAAGCCTCTCAATAGTCTGTTGTTTTAAAACCTAATGCTTAGATACCAAGCCCCAAAGGAATTTTTTTTTCATTTTTCAATGATTATTAACCCACTTCTAGATACAGCAAATTTTTTATATAATTGTGTCAAATTTTTAAATTTTGGGGTGTGCTTACCTAAAGTTCTTGTGTAGACTCTTTGTGGGAATAGAGCTGCTCTTTATTGACCATGGGCTTTGGGTTAACTCAAGAAAGAAGGACAACAATGATAATAATAATAATGAATGATGATAATAATAATAACAAAAACAATAGTAATAATAGTGCAAACTATGGTTTAAGAAGTTAGAGATCACTCTATAAATACACACATATAGAAAGACACATGTACCACGTACACACTCACATACATATTCATAATTCTCATAATGCAGCAGTACATATTTTCTTTCACACTTCAGTATGTTGAGGAACAGAGAAATGGAGTAACTTGTCCAAATCACAGAACTCAAAGTGGCAAAGCCAAGAGGCAAACCCAGGGATCTGGTTCTAGAGTCTGTGCTTTTAACAACCAGGCTGCTGTCCCTTCACGAGGTTCTGGACCATTTTTATCATATTATATTAACACATTCACAACAGACCTTGAGAGATTGCCAGTGCTATTTGACAAACATCTCAAGTCGTGAAAATTTAGAAAACATGATACCATCCCACCAGGCAGAATTTATTTTTAACCAAACACAGAAGAGTTAAGTACATGGATACAATGTTTAGTGGTATCAGCAGTCAGACCTAAAAGATAGTTTTGTTAGGTAGGTAGAATAGGAAACAGGAGTCCAGATTGGTGGTGGCTAAAAGACAAGGAAGGGAAAAGCCCGCGAAAATAGAACAAAGGACGGTCCGAGGACTGGAGTGAAGTCCTCAGGTAGAACAAACAACACTCCTGGCTAGCCCAATTTACACAGGGCAGGCCCAGGGGGAGAAAAAACCATATAAAAAGAGGAGCCAAAGGGCTGAGGGTCTCTCTCTCTCTCTCCCGCGTGCTGGGGCGCTCTTCTCTTCTCGTCTTTGGGTTGACATGCCCTCACTCCTCGAGGATGGCTTTTCCTGCTATTATCTAAATAAAATAGAGCTGTAACATGGAGCTGTAACACTGACTTGTCTAAGAGCTATAACACGGTCCGTTCGAGACCTGAGAACGGTCTGTCCAAGCCCTGAGAGCTGTGACACGCCGAGGGCTTCAATGTCCGTCACTCCAAATCTTTCTTGTGACGAGACAGAACCGATGAACATACACTCGCCTGACAGTTTTAAATAAGTGGGATTATTTCAGGATTTATATGGTTCTTCAAACTATATTTAAATGTGATGGGAATGTAGAATTCATTATTCCCTTGCACATAATTATGAGATGATTATGTAAATAGATAAATGTGTATACTATAGGAGAAATGCTTGAGTAGCACATGTTGCATACAAATGATAAACCTAAAAGATAATAGTTTTTGATTAATAATCTTTTAAAGTACTGAAATCAGTAATTAAATATATTCAAATTTACAATGACAGAGCTCAAACAGTGTATGTGTACTTAAACATGCACATTTATAATGATATTGAAAGCCTAGGAAAATGTAATCACAAAACTCTGGTGTGGGAAACAGGTTGTAATACTTGGGTGATGGTTCTTGGAAGGGAAAAAAATTACTAAAATAATGAAACTTTCTGATGACATTGAGAATTTCTGATTTTCATTCAAACAAAGCTTGTTGATAATCCAACGATCTGCAAAAGCTTATGGGTCTCAAAGTACTGTCAGATGGGTTAAATATTTAAAATATTGTAATGGTGTCTTAATATGTAGAATGGGATAACAGGAATCCCTTTAATTTCTGCAATTAAAATTTAAAAATAATTGGAAGAAAACATAAAGGATAAGTTAATGTTTCTGCTTTGGATCGTTACATATGAATAGCCAGGGACTAAGTTAAATATTCTTTTGTTTGTTTAAATGAAGAACAAAAGTTTAAGTGTAGTCAGCCTAAAAGTTTTTTTGAAGATGCATTACTTCAAACATAATACATAAGTTCCATTTGTTGTGTCATTTGTTGAAGTGGGTTTGAATCTGCCTCATAAAATATAAAATAAATATAGGACCTCTCTTCTCACTTAAAATCTTTGGAATAAAAATATTTATATTTTGGCTGAATTTAATGGTACCTCAAGCAGGCAACAGAGCATGAGATGGTTGGATGGCATTACCGACTCAATGGACTTGAGTTTCAGTAAACTCCAGGAGATAGCCTGGCATGCTGCACTTCATGGGTCACAAAGAGTGACATGGCTCAGCGGTGGAACAACAAGCAGGTAATTTCAGGGCCAACAGATAAGGCAAAAATGGAAGGAGTCAGTTATGCTAAAATTCCCAGACAACTTTTATTCTTTGTTGTTATATTTCATTACAGTTGATAAGAGGGATCAATTTCAGAAGTTTGATGGGACAGTGATGAATAGGAGTCTAGTGTCTATGAAAACATCCTGTTCCCTATGTTTCTGTTCTAATGAGTTCCACGGATGTGCACTGAACCTTTTGTCACTCTCCTCCAAGCAAGTATCACCTTTGCTAGTAAAAACAGGTTCCACATCTTTTAATCACTCTGTCAGCAAAGAAGTCATTGTTCTTGACATTCCAACATTAATCACTTTGCAGCAATAAGGAAAAGGTGAACAGGAGGGATTATGTGGCTTTTTAATAATATTATCACCAATGCTTCCTAATAGGGAAAACCATGAAATAAGAGCACATAGAGGTTTTTATTAGTTTCTTGGCTCTGCTTGGTTCAAGCTTTCTTATCCAAAACTTTGGGGAAAAGTTTAGACAGGTTTTATTTTTACTTTAAAATTTGGCATTGTAACTACTATCCATTTATTATGCATGATTCTGCTAATGAGCACTCTCCATTAGCAAGTGAGTAATGGTTCATTCCTTTAGCTTTTTTTCCCTCCACAATTAAATATAAAATATCTGAGAGAGAGACTACATAAAAGATATGAAACATATCCAAAATAACTCAGGATAAACTATACCTCAACTTTATACCCCCAGCTGAGCTCTTTCCATTACTTGGCTATGTTCTGTTCAGTCTGGACAATTTGTCATTACCTGATTATGTCTTGGACATTTTAGCCTCATTATAGGTACAATTGTCATTCCATCTGCTAAAAACATCCATTTGCCAAAAGCCTAACCTTTTTTTAAGTGCTGGTGATAATGTGACTTTCATGAAATCATCTCCAATCCTCATAACAAAAATATTTCCTTTTACTCCAATAGCATCATGCATGCTCTTGAATTATGCATAGCATAGTCTATTGAATTTATTTTATTTCTTTATTGGAGTACAATTGCTTTACAATGTTGTGCTACTCTGCTGTGAAAGTGAAAAAAGTGAAAGTGTTAGTCACTCAATCCTGTTTGACTCTGTGACCACATGGACTTGTGGTTACAGGCTGTCTATCCACTGGAATTCTCCAGGCAAAATTACTGGAGTGGCTAGCCATTCTGTTCTCCAGGGGCTCTTTCCTGCCAAGAGATTGAAAACGGGTCTCCTGCCTTGTAGGCAGATTCTTTACCCGGAAAACTCTGCTGTGCAATGAAGTGAATCAGTTATATGTATGCATATATCCCCTCCCCCTTAGACCTCCCTCCTAAACCTCCCATCCCACCCATCTGGATAATCATGGAGCACCAAGATGAGCTTCTTGTGCTCTATAGCAGGTTCCCACTAGCTCTCTAGTTTACACACGGCAGAGTGTATATGTCAATCCTTATCTCCCAGTTTATCCCACTTTCCCCTTACTCCCCTGGGTCCACATGTCCAGCTGCTATAGCAGCTGATTGCCTTATAAGCTCTGTTCATCTGGAGAGTGGGACAAATTTAGATAGGATCTCTATTACACATAGGAATGCATCTCTATTCCTGCCCTGGAAATCCATTTAAATTTAGAAGTAATTCTTTACATAGCATATATTCCACTGTTTGGTAAATTCTTTGAAGGTAGATCTTTGTACCTTCATACCTTGTCTTAGCCAAGGCCATCTTAAGCCAGCTTCCACCCAGTTCACCAGCTGTCCAAACGTACATAAGTTAGCTCAATCAAGATCAGCAGTTCCCAACAAGGCTAGCTAAACATTCAGATAATTTATTTTAAAAAATGAGAAAAAAAGATTATTGATTTAACACATGGTACTTTGTGATGACTGATTACATAATAATAGTTAATTGCTATAGCAGTTGATTGCCTTGTAAACTCTGCTTGTTTTAATGAGTCAAATTAGCTTTGTTTCATCTATGTTGACTATATATCCTCATGACTATTTCTCTTGACATCTTGTTTTTGGTGTCCAAGTTATTTCTATTAGAGACAAAGATTACTCAGAGCTAATCCTTAGGTGTTCCTAACAATTGCTTATCTTGCACTCTGGTTTTCTGGCCAGTTTCTTCCAGGGATGTTAAAGATCCTTTGTATGTCAAAAATTTTATTAGCATTTTCCAGGTACCTCAACTCCTCTATGGGCTTTCCTGGTGGCTCAGACAGTAAAGAATCTACCTGCAATGCAGGAGACCTGGGTCAGGAAGATGCCCAGGAAAAGGGAATGACTACCCACTCCAGTATTCTTGCCTGGAGAATTACACAGATGGAGGACCCTGGTAGGCTACAGTCCATGGGGTCACAAACAGTCAGACAGGACTTAGCGACTAACACTTTCACTTTTTCAACTCCTCTAAAGACAAGTTAATCATGTGACTAACGACACATCAAGTGATTGACTAAACATTTTTTTGAAAAGACCCTGATTCTGGGAAAGATTGAAGGTGGGAGGAGAAGGGCATAAGGGGACGACAGAGGATGAGATGGCTGGATGGCATCACCAACTCAATGGACATGAGTTTGAGTAAACTCCAGAAGTTGGTGATGGACAGGGAGGCCTCGTGTGCTGCAGTCCATGGGGTTGCAAAGAGTCGGACACGACTGAGCAACTGAACTGAACTGTCAACATTTTTGAGCCTATACTCTGGTCAGAAGATCATCTAGATGCTAAGGTTTAAACATGATAAATAAGACATGATCCCTCTCTGGGGTTTTGGGATAAATGTGGTACTTACTACTCACACATAGTGATTAAGAGATTTGCTCTGGTGTCATAATCTGGAATTAAATACCAAGTCAGCTACTTACAAAGAGATGTACTTAAACAATTTACTTCTTTCTGTTATACAAAATAAACTGAATTAAGTGTACAAATCTGAGAAATGAGGATAACAATAGATGCTATTGAGGATTACTTTGAAACTTAAATTGAAACAATGCATGTAAAGTACTTAGCATAATACCTGACACACAGTAAGTGTTCAACAAATGTTAGTTATTATTATAAATAATTAAATAAATTTCAATGTGATAAATAGCATGCTGCTGCTGCTGCTGCTAAGTTGCTTCAGTCGTGTCCGACTCTGTGCGACCCCATAGACGGCAGCCCACCAGGCTCCCCCGTCCCTGGGATTCTCCAGGCAAGAACACTGGAGTGGGTTGCCATTTCCTTCTCCAATGCATGAAAGTGAAAAGTGAAAGTGAAGTCGCTCAGTCGTGTCCGACTCTACGCGACCCCATGGACTGCAGCCTACCAGGCTCCTCCATACATGGGATTTTCCAGGCAAGAGTACTGGAGTGGGTTGCCATTGCCTTCTCCGAAATAGCATGCTAGAGATATGCAAAAAGAAATTTTGAGAACACAGGATAAATTATTCTCCCTTGAAAACTCAGGTAAGGCTAGAGATAACAGGTGACATTTGATCTAGAACTTAAGAGAATGAAGTGAAAGCTGGGCAGAAAAAGTAGGAAAGGCAATTCCAGATATGATATTGGAATAAACATAAGCTGAAAAATATCCTTGCATGTGAGAAATAGTATTTTGGTGGTGTTAGAACACAAGATATTTGCATTGATTGAGGGTTAGAGATCAGTATTACTACTTTGAAATTGAGTGTAGGAAAATAAATAATTTTCATTATTATATAATGAACACTTTATTATGAGGCAAGGATTGTGTCACATTGTTAGGCTGTAAAATTTCAATGACACTGTGGGATTGTAGTAAAAGAATTATCCCACTTCTTTGATGAGAGGATGAAAAACAGATTTATTACTTGCCTAAGTTCACTATATCACCACAACAAAATTATTTATAGACACAAAGCAATTTTGTCTACTGTGATTTTGAACCCAGAATTTGAAACGAGGTAGCATAACTTCAGAAACCATACCATCTCCTGGACCATAAATAGTAGCTAAGGATACTCAATTTTATATATCAATCTTAATTAAAAGTAAAAAAAATATTTACTTCCTGTGTGAGCAAAGGAACATGTACACATATGAATCCAAATAGCAAATTATATTAATAGATATTATTATTAATTGCTAAGTTGCATAAAAGCATTAAGGAAGAAAAACTACCTGATCCTCCCTTCACATTTTTATGTTTTTCCTTGTATAAATTAGAAATATAAACTTTTAATCTCAATTTGGCATAGCCCACTATGGGGTAGTCAACTGGTGATGTGATTTATTAAGACACATTAGGTTTTCATTTTTAGATGAAATGTACATTATTAGTTTATTTAGCATAACTTCAAGATTATGTTCCATTTTTATACTAAGTTTGAATAGTTCCTTGGATTTCAGAAAAAGGAACTGAATTATTATTATTCTGTTAAGATAATAGCTTTGACTTCCTCCAGTCAGACAGAATTGATGTCATATGACCAGTCCTTGACTATACTAAAATATGTTTCCAAAGCCAAAATGAAGTAGTATAAACTAGCAAAGCTCTTACCCGACTCTCTTCATCTGCAGGCCGCCAGGCTCCTCTGTCCATGGGACTTCCCAGGCGAGAATACTGAGGTGGGCTGCCATTTCCACCTGCAGGGTATTTTCCCGACCCAGGGATTAAATTCGCATCTCCTGCATTGGCAAGCAGATTCTTTATCATCTGAGCCACCAGTGAAATCCTTCTATCCTATCCTAATCAGGCCTTGACTGTATCAACATATCTTACCAAAACTAAGATGAAATAGTATAAACTAGCAAAACTCTTACCTGACACTTTTTTTACAGTGATTTATATTAACTTGCAGAAATTTCATTGGCCTTTCTTTTGACTTCACATCAAAAGTAAATTTGATAGCTGTCTGTTCACCGAAATTCTATAAAATTTTTCCTAAGAATATAAAATTTCTTATTATTAAAATGTATGCACTGCATTTTGTATAAAATTTGTGAACAAAAATTGGATATGAACAATATGATACTGTCATTATTAGGAATTACTATATAAAAATGTGAATTTTATTTAATAGAATCAGAAAATTTTCTGCCTCTACGAGTAGAATGGCATAGAAAATTTCCATAAAAATTATATTATTTTGCTTTAATCTATAAAAAATATGTCTACTTTTACTTTTGTCCCAAGAAACATAGAAGAAACTGATTTCCATGGAAGCAAATAATGATAATAATATGCCATTACATGGCATACGCACTGTAAAGTAAAGGTCACTGCCCAAAGCCCAGTCATCTTGAATTCCATCAAATATTGGGAAAAAGTGAATACCTAAATTCTGGTCCATTAGGTCCACTGGGGCCCTGGAACATGTATTTGGAAGAGGAGGGCAGATGTTTGTTGATTTACAAGGAATAATGCATAGATAGAGGAAGCAAGGCATTTGAATTTTCTCACTGCTTACTTCCGGTTGAATAGTATGTAAGCAAACATAAAGTTGCTGCCTATTGAGATTTTCCTGTTTGTAGACTACCTACAAATAGATTTTTTGACATCAAGAGTTAGGAATATTCTGGTCCTGGAATTTCAATGTGCTCTCTTTCCTTTTCCTTTGTTTATGTAAAACAAAATATGATTAGTATTGTTGATCAGTGGATAAGAGACCAAAAGCAGTGAGAGAAACCTCTTTCAAGGTCCCTCTGCCCATCATCTCCAGTATACAACATCAAACTGTGAGTCAGAGGGAAAGTGAAAGTGAAGTTGCTCACTAGTGTCCAACTCTTTGCGGCCCCATGGACTGTAGCCTACCAGGCTTCTCTGTCCATGGGATTTTCCAGGCAAGAGTGCCGGAGTGGGTTGCCATTTCCTTCTCCAGTGGATCTTCCCAACCTAGAGATCGAATCCAGGTCCTCCCGCATTACGGGCAGATGCTTTACCTTCTGAACCATCAGAGGCAAATTATCATGATGCATTAAAGCCCAAGTCACGCAATGTGATGCTACACCATAGTAAAAAAAGAAGCTATCACTGAAATTCATTTAATGAAACCTAGAAAGCCATGGTTTGAAGATTTCTTTCAGCACTGTATTTATGTAGGGATATGTACATGAGAACTGTATACTTACATTAAACTCATAATTTAATTAAATACTACTTATATTGAATGGTGTTTTATTTTATGTAAGTTGATTGAAAGAAAGTAGAATCACTGGAATTAGAGAGTTATGTTCTGTTCAGTTATTGCTAAGAAAGAACAGTGCATACTGAGGTGATAATTTGGATACTTTATACATTAAAAAAAAGGTTTTTGTTGAAACATATTTTTAAAAGGTTAATTTTTCATTTTAATTTTTATTATATTTTGTGGTTTACTTATTTAGGTACTAATTTCATCCTGCATATGCAGACAAAACCAAGGTTAAAGTGAAAAAAGAAGTGATAATAAAAATGTGTGGGAATCATCCATGTGACCAGAAGCTATTTAACCCTTACATCAGCCCCAGAAAATATGTTCTGTGGTATTCATATTACACAGATAACTGAGGGACACAGAGATTAAGAAAAGTACCAAAGTTGCCCAGCTAGGATTCAAGCTCACATGGTCTGACTCCAAAGTGTATGTTCTTAACTACTACACTTGGCTGCCTTAAAATTACACTTGAACGCCACCATTTTTTCTGACATGTAGCATTCAACAATGATGGAAAAGAAAAGAAAATAGAAAAGCTTTATATAGACAAATTTGAAAACACAGGAGAGCAAATTCTACCCCTGCAAGTAATAGGTATATTTCAGAAATTTCTGCAATATTCTGAACATAATTTTCTGAATATCAATAATAACCATTAATCTAATATCTGCATATTTTGCTACCTTCTAAATTCTTTGCACATAGGGTCTTTACTTTTTCTAATATTGTGATCCACTATCACATGAAGAGAAAAATTTAATGTCAGGTGAAATTAATTTCCTAGATGAATTTTTAAAAAAAATCAGTGTTTTCAAACTAGTGAAAGAAATGTAATTTGTGCTAAGAAAAATTGTGACTAAATATATATGTATATGATACATATATTAGCAGAAAAAAAGTTCTGTCATGCAAGGAGTTAATTAGTCTGATTATCTATTGGACACTTATTGAAGAGAAGAGGAAAATGAATTAGAAAAAGCATCTTCATTAATCATTCATTCATTAATTTGTGACATAATTTAAAAGCCTCCTCACTATACTTAGGCATTATTCTCAGCATTTAGGATACAAAGGAGAACCAGAGAGACACAGTGTCCATTTTCATGGTATTAATTATCTATCTCACAGGAAATCATTAAAATGGTACAATCAAGAAATGCAAAGGCCTGTTCTTAGAAGATAGATTAAAAGAAAGTTCAGATGTGAAAAACATTAAGGAGGAAATGCTGAACCTCAAGAAATGAGGATGAAAAAGACAGAGGGTAATAAAAGCAACCAAAAGGAAAATTTGGAAGAAAATGTTTAAAACATTATTTATTTAAACATTCCATAACAAATTAGATCTTAATGACTGTATCACCAACATGACAAAGTGTATCTAAAAGTAATACATATTATACATATGAGATTCTAGAATCACTCAAATAAGGGCAAAATTTGTCATCAGTCTTCTATTATGTATGCATTTTTTTTCTTGAGAAACTCAAAGTACTCTCATCTTCCACATATCCATTAGGGATAGCAATGAAGAAATAGTTGAGAGTTCAGTGGATGATATAAATGATTAGGTTGGTGCAAAAGTAATTGCGGTTTTGCATTGTTGGAATTTGCAGTTTAATATTGGAATACATTCTTAAATAAATGAGCTTATGTTATACATTATTTTAATGCACATTTCTTACTTTACCTTTTTTTTTGTTAATAACATTGCTTGCTGTTTATTTTATATTTATTTTAGAAGAGGGAAATGATGTTTAGATAAAAGAGCAAATTCAAGTGATTTTCTTACTCAAGTTCAAAATGGGTCATAAAGCAGTGGAAACAGCTCGCAACATCAACAAATGTATTTGACCCTGGAACTGCTAACAAATGTACAGTGCAGTGGTGATTCAAAAAATTTTGCCAAAGAAACAAGAGCCTTGAAGATGAGAAGCGCAGTAGCTGGCCATCAGAAGTGGACAGTGAACAGCTGAGAGGATCACGGAAGCGGATCCTCTTACAACTACACGAGAAACTGCTAAAGAACTCAACATCAACCATTCAATGATCACTGGCCATTTGAAGCAAACTGGAAAGGTGGAAAAGTTCAATAAGTGGGTACCTCATGAGCTGACCAGAAATTGAAAAAAAAAAAATCATCATTTTGAAGTATCATCTTTTCTTACTCTCTGCAACAACAACAAATCATTTCTTGGTTAGATTGTGATGTGTGATGAAAGTAGATTTTATATGACAACTGGCGATGACTAGCTCAGTGGCTAGACTGAGAAGAGGATCTAAAGCATGTCCCCAAATCAAACTTGCACCAAAAAAAAGTGGGGAAATCCACTAGGCCAACCAGGTATGACTTAAATCAAACCCCCTATGCATATGCAGTGGAGGTAACAAACAGTTTCAAGGGATTAGATCTAAAAAACAGTGTGCCTGAAGAATTGTGGGTGGAGGTCCATAATATTGTACAGGAGGCAGTGAACAAAACCATCCCAAAGAAAACGCAAAGCAAGAAGACACAGTGGTTATCCGAGGAGGCTTTACAAATAGCTGAAGAAAGAAGTGAAAAGCAAGGGAGAAAGGGAAAAGTACATCCAACTAAACGCAGAGTTGCAAAGAATATCAAGGAGAGACAAGAAGGCCTTCTTCAATGAACAGTGCATAAAACTAGGAGAAAACAACAGAAGGGGAAAGACTAGAGATCTCTTCAGGAAAATCTGAACTATCAAGGGAACATTTCACCCTAGGATGGGTGCGATAAAGGACAGAAATAGTAGACAGTAGATTCTGAAGAGATCAAGAAGAGATGTAAAGAATACATGGAAGAACTGTACAAAAAAGATCTTAACAAAGCAGATTACCACAATGGTATGGTCAGTCACTCAGAGCCAGACATTTTGGAGTGTGAAGTCAAGTGGGCCTTAGGAAGTACTGCTGTTAATAAATCTAGTGGATACAATGGAAGGCCAGCAGAACTATTCAAAACACCAAATTATGATGCCATCAAGGTATCGCATTCAATATGTCAGCAAACCTGGAAGACCCAGCAGTGGCCACAGAACTGGAAAAGGTCAATCCTCATACCAATTCCCAAGAAGTGTACTACTAAAGAATGTTCTAACCATTGGACAACTGCACTCATCTTTACGGTAAAAGCATCTGCCTACAATGTGGGAGACCTGGGTTCGATCCCTGGGTTGGGAAGATCCCCTGGAGAAGGAAATGACAACCCACTCCAGTACTCTTGCCTGGAAAATCCCGTCAATGGAGAAGCCTGGTAGACTACAATTCATGAGGTCACAAAGAGTTGGACATGACTGAGCAACTTCACTTTCTTTTCTTTCCATGCTTAGTAAGGTCATGCTTAAAATCTTGCATGCTAGGCTTCAGCATTATATGAGCCAAGAATTTCCAGATGTCCAAGGTGGCTTTAGAAAAGGCAGAGGAACCAGAGATCAAATTGCCAACATATGCTGGATCATAGAGAAAGCAAGAGAATTCCAGAAAAACCTCTACCTCTGTTTGACCTACTATGTTAAAGCCTTTGACTACATGGATCATAATATACTGTGGAAAGCTCTAAAGAGATGGCAATACCAGACCATCTTACTTGTCTCTTGATAACCACCTTACCTGTCTCGTGTATGTGGGTCAAGAAGCAACAGTTAGAACCCTGTATGAAACACCTGCTTGGCTCAATATTGAGAAAGGAGTACAGCAGGGTTGTCGGCTGTCAGCATGTTTGTTTAACCTGTAATAGGCAGAGTACATCATGAGAAATGCTGGGCTGGCTGAGTTACAAGTGAGAATCAAGACAGCGGGGAAGCACCAACAACCTCAGACATGTGGATGATATCACTCCACTGGCAAAAAGTGAAGAGGAACTAAAAAGTCTCTTGATGAGGGTGAAGGAGGAGAGTGAAAGAGCCAGCTTTAAGTTAAATATTTAAAAAAACTAAGATCATGGCATCTGGCCCCATTATTTCATGGCAAATAGAAGGGGAAAAGGTGGAAGTAGTGACAGATTTCCTCTTACTGGGCTCTACAATCACTGCGGATAGTGACTGCAACCATGAAATCAGAAGACGATTACTTCTTGGCAGAAAAATGATGACAAACCTAGACAGTGTATTGAAAAGCAGAGACATTACTCTGTCGACAAAGATCTGAATAGTTAAGGCTATGGTCTTCCCAGTGGTCATGTAAGGTTGTGAGAGTTGGACCATTAAGAAGGCAAAGGGTCGAAGAATTGATGTCTTTAAACTGTGGTGCTGGAGAAGACTCCTGAGAGTCCCTTGGACAGAAAAGAGATCAAACCAGTCAATTTTAAGGGAAATAAACTCTGAATACTCTTCTGAAGGACTGATGCCGAAGCTGAAGCTCCAGTATTTTTGTCATTTGATGCAAAGAGCCAACTCATTTGAAAAGTCTCTGATATTGGGAAAGACTGAGGGGAGAAGAGGAGGAGGGGCTCAGTGGATGAGATGGTTGGATGGCATCACCAATGCGATGGACATGAACTTGGGCAAAATTCAGGAATGGTGAGGGACAGGGCGGCCTGGCATGCTGCAATTCATGGGATTGAAAAAGTCAGACACAACTGGGAAACTGAATATACACACACACAGTAATGGGAAAGATAAAGTATACACTTGTTTTTTTTAAATTTAATATATTGTTATATGGTAGATATAGCAGCTGATAAAAATTAAACACAGGTAAGATGGATGCATAATATACTATAACAGATATCAACTAAAATATTTTATAACACAATTTAAATGCTCATTAACTGATTATTAAAATGCCTGTTGGGATTTACAAAGAGCAGCCTCTAGCATTCAAACACTTATATATATATGTATATACATATATATACTTATGTGTATATATATATATATATATATATTTCATTTATTTATATTAGTTGGAGGCTAATTACTTTACAATATTGTAGTGGTTTTTGCCATACATTGATATGAATCAGCCACGGATTTACATGTGTTCCCCATCCCCTCCAACTTCCCTCCCCATCACCCCCCTCTGGAGGTAGGGATGAAAAAAAAAAAAAGAAAAAAATCCAAAAGAATCTACAGAACAAGTCAAAACATAGGAATAATAAATGTTTTTCTTGAGTCAGTGCTGTCAGCGTCCTTTCCCTCGCTGGGAGTCACAGCCCACCTCCCCTCCCTAGGAAGCCCCGTGACACTGTGCTGATCTCTGGACCTGCTGTGGGGGCAGCTGAGATTCACTCTGGTCCTCCTCCTCTGCGTTCTTGCCTCCAATGTCCACAGCTCTCAGAACGAGTGCATTTTCTTTTGTGGGCATTCTCAATGACCTTTAATATATTCCAGAGAGATAGCGTCTGCTTAGTTGATCGTGTGGATTTAATCTGCAGCTTGTGCAGGTGGTGGGAAGGTTTTAGGTCTTCTTCCTTAGTCACACTGCCCCCAGGTTTCAATTGTGGCTTTATTTCCACCTCCGCATGTGGGTCGTCCACTGGGGTTTGCCCCTGAGGCTGTCCTGGAGGACTTGGGTCTGCCCCTGTGAGGGCCAGGTGTGGAGCTGGTGCAGCTGCTTGGGTCTCAGGGGCTCTGGCAGCACCGGGTACTCAGGGGGGTTCACGGCTAGGGCAGCAGGAGATATAGTGCTCTAGAAGGGTATGGCAACCAGGATTGGCCAATATTGGCTCCAGTATTCTTGCCTGGAGAACCCCCCTCCCTGACAGGGAAGCCGGGCAGACCACAGTCTACAGCGTTGCAAAGAGTCGGGCACTATTGAAGTGACCCTGCGCGCATAGATGCAAGACTTTTTTTGCCTGTGGCCGGTCTACCCCAGTGAGAGTGGAGCATGAAGGTGACACAGCTGCTTGGCTTGCGGGGACCCTGGTGGCGCCCAGTGTGCAAGGACACGGGCTGCCTCCGTCGCAGGAGTCATGGCCCGATCAGAGTCTCTTTTCGAGCCTCCTGTAGCTGGCGATCAGAAGGCCTCTTTGGCCAGTCTTTCTCCATTGCTCCGTCCATTCAGGAACTTAGAGGGCTCCTCACCTGGGGCCCTTCTCTGCTCTTTGGTTTGTCAGGCACATAGAGGGGCCCCCCTGGGTGGGGTCCTTCTCTGTAGTTCAGTGCATCAAGCGTTTGATGGACAGGCCTCTCTATTGTTCAGTTGCCAATGCTGGCGTGTGGTGGGGAGACACTATGGTGATGGCTCCACCCTCTATGCGTGACTCAGCAGCATTGCCTTGCTTCCGCGGTTGTCCGGCTTTCCTCCGAAAGCATTTCCCACCACAATCTCCTCCCTCACTTCCCCTCGATCCATCTCTCCACAGTCAATAGCAACCCTCGCTGGAGGATTGCGCCACAATCCCTAAACTCCAGCTCCCAGATGCTACACCTTCCAGGGGACCTGGGTGTCTGTCCGGAGTGTGTATGGCTGCGGCAAGGACTGTCTGATTCTCATTCCATTTAGGCTGCCACAGGTCAGCTGTTTCACTCTCAGCCTTAAATGTTTCTCCTCTGGTTCAGACAACTGCCCTGATGTGGGGATCAGACCCCAGCTTCAGTTCCCCCACCCGCTGAGGACAGGTCCAGTCCTACTAACACTCCTGTTTCCCCCCTAGTTCCCTCATCCTATGGAGTTTTGTGTGGGCCTATATATCCCTTCCCCTGGTCGGGTACTCCTGTCTGCTCTCAGCTGGTGTTCTGCATGCAGTTCTGTGTCTGAAGGTGTGTTCCTGATGTTTCCGTGGGGAGAAATGTACTCCACGTCACCTACTCCTCCACCATCTTCCCACTCCAGTATTCTTGCCTGGAGAATCCCCATGGACAGAGGAGCATGACAGGCTACAGTGCTTGGGATCACAGAGTCAGACACGATTCACATGGGGTGGTTGTTGACTGGTTCGGTTACTTCAGGGTTCTTGGATTGAGAAGCTTGATTCCTTGCTCACTGGTGCCCAATCTCAATCCCTTGCCACATGGCTTTATCAACATGGCAGACTGCTTCACCAAAGCCAGAAAGAAAGGGAGAGTATGATAGAAAAACAGCACTCACAGTCTTTTGTAACCTGATCAAATGAATGACATCTCACCATCTTTGTCATATTATATGGATAAAACTAAGTTACTAAGTCCAGCCTGCTGTCACAGGAAGAGGGTCACACAAGCCTAATGTCTCAGGAGGCAGGGTTCATTGGGGGCCGTCTTGGAAGTACAGAGAGGTTATCAAATGGTGCTACAATATGTGAATGAAAATTATTACTGTATTACTGCATCACTAGATAATAACAAACCAAATGTTCCTGAATATTTGGCAACATGTAGCCAAAGATTCAGATGATAGACTTGAAATATTCATTGTTAGTCTGTATTTTTCTTGTGCCACAAAACACAGCCATAAAGATAAATACACTTATTTTTGATACTTCCACCATTTCTTTTTGAAATATGAGAGCATTTTGCATGTAATCTTACATAAATGACATTTTTTGAAAGATGTTCAAACTATCTGGCCTTCTGAGAATCTGATTGCTTTATTATTGAACATCAATACTTTTCTTCCAACAATTTGACATGCCATTAATTGTGACTGTAAATCTGTGCTAGATCCTTATAGAATTGTAATTGATACCCAATGGTATCTAGCTAGTATCTTAAATTGTTTATAAATATAGTTAATTATGTCTTTGAATAATATACTAATATATATGAAAGTATATAAATCTATGTATATACAATTTGTGCATATTGATGCTATATAGATTTATTATTTCTAAGAAAAAGGTGGTAAACCGTTAAACTCTGCCTCAGTTCTTAATAAAACATTTTTTATCCCACCAAGTCTCTAAGCTCTGATTCAATTGACTAATTTACTCATATTTCTGTAAGATTTAAAATAGACATGTCTTAACTGACTATCAAGTGCCTGCACAGGCTCTAGAGTTAATTCCTTGAGTGCAAAATCTTATTTCATTTTACTTACGAACTGTGAATTTGGGGGCAATTTACTTAGTAACCCTTGATCTTAGGTCCTCTCAGATGAAAATGTGATTAATAACATTTTCTGCTAGATAGGGATATCACGAGGATAAAGTTAGTTAAATATTATAGAAGTTCTTAGAACAGTTCTATTATAGCTCTATATAAACACATCTAGAGATAGAGATGGAGAGATAGATATGGAGGTATAGAGGAAGGATTGCTTAAAGCAAAAATAAAATGTGGCAACAAATTTGTTTTTCTTGTCTATATCTCAGTTCCTTATGTTTGGAGCTCCAGTTTTCAGCTTGCTGTGGGTTAGGGGTGGGGATCAAGAAGGTCAAAGCAAGGTTAATGAAGCACTTGAGCTTTCCAAATAAATATAACAGTAGTTTTTCGTTAAAGCAAATAAGAAAACATTCTTTTAGGTTAAACAGTATCTTTTGGATAATTGCTCAGTTGATTGAACATTTAAACTTATTTTCATGGTTATTTCTCTCTTCTTAATCACTTATTTTTTCTTGCCAAATACAGCATATTTAAAATCTCTAATGATATAATTAAGCATTATAGTTCTATCAGGGACAAAGTGATATTTTTCTTTTTTTCTTTTTTTAATGCTCAATCTGATAAGGTAGAGAAGTTTCAGGGGCTCCTATTTAATCTTTCCTAATTCATTTTCCTAATGAGATGGTTCAGGGACCTAAAACTGGAATTCTGCCATTACTGAGTTTGTATATTTCTACTATGCATTCAGAAATAAAATGGTAATTGGTATGAAATATTAATGTATTTTATTATCTATTAATTCTTAGTGTGTGTTTAATAATCTAGAAAGTCTTAGAACTTCCCTTTTCTCTGTGCTCATTCTGATAATGATCTTATGTTTCATTATGGGAAGGCA
The DNA here is from genome assembly GCF_019320065.1 of Cervus canadensis. Classification (NCBI taxonomy): domain Eukaryota; kingdom Metazoa; phylum Chordata; class Mammalia; order Artiodactyla; family Cervidae; genus Cervus; species Cervus canadensis. The sequence goes on from NC_057410.1 coordinate 4,561,815, forward strand.
GGAAGAAAGACTTACGATATATAGTTCTGGGGGAAACTTGGGGTATTGCTTCAGGGTGACCTAGCCACATTGCTTTCCAGGAATTCCTAGTCTATGGAGTGGCTCATTGTGATTACCGTGTGGTTCTTAGCAGCAAAAATCCTGGGACATATTGGTCTTGGCTAACACTTGTTCTGTGACTCACAGGTTGGGTAAGTTTAGGCACTTAACATTCCAGAAAAATAGTTTCTTGTCAGTACAATGAGGTGTGTTAACATTTACCTTGCAGGTTTGTTGTGAGAATTAACCAAGTTAAACAGACAGTTGACTCCTAAACAACATGGGTTTGACTGAACAGGTCTATGTTCAGTAAGTCATGCTACATGATCCTCAGGTTGAGTTGAGGATGCAGAACTGCAGATAAGGATGAACAACTACAGGACTTGAACATATAAATATTTTATTCAATGTTTTTTTGAAAAATTTATTGGAGTATAGTTGATATATAATGTTTTTAGCTTCTGCTGTAGAGCAAAGTGAATCAGTTTATATATACACACACACACACACACACACACACACATACATATATATACAACATGCATATATATACTCTTTCTAAGGTTCTTTTCCCATACACATTATTACAGAGTATTTAGTAGAGTTCCCTGTGCTATATAGTAGGTCCTTATTAATTATCTATTTTATATAAATTGCACCGTGTGTATTCAATCCTGATCTACCCATTTTCCCCTCCATCCCCTTTCCCATCTCTACCCCTGGTAAGCAACCTAAAGGTCCGCCAAGAGAGAAGTGGGTAATGAAGATGCAGCACATATTGATATAAACTGTGGAATATTACTTGGCCATAAAAATGAACAACAACATTGCAACAACATGGATGGACCTAAAGATTTACATACTGAGTGAAGTAAGTCAGACAGAGAAAGACAAGTATATGGTATCACTTACATGTGGAATCTAAAAGAATGGTACAAATGAACTTAATTATAAAACAGGAGTAGAGTCACAGATGTAGAAAACATCCATAGGTTTTGGCATCCACGGCAGGTCCTTGAACCAACGGCCGAGGATAATGGGGAAACTGTACACCTCTCAGCCGTCCTTGAGAGGCACAGGATTCCTTGGACCGCTGACTTTAACAATTTCCTGTGAGTTTGTCAAACATTATACTTCTCTACAGTCAGACTTCCTTCCCAAGGTCTGGTGACTATCCAAGCTTCTCCAGGATTTCTCTCCATTTGTCCTCATGGGCAATGAACATAATAAAATCTTTGCACATTTAATTGTCTTGATACTGGCTTCTCAGAGAATATGGAGCAAAGGACTTGCTATCAGTTGAGTTAACCAGCAAGCAGATTCTGAGATGAAGATTAGCATATAGTAAGCTAATAAAGTATTATTCTTGAAATCTATATCTGTGAGATGAATAAAGGGGGCATTAACGGGGCAGAGATAAGATAGCCTTCCTCAGTGATCAGTGCAAAGAAAGAGAGGAAAACAAGAGACTGGGAAAGACTAGAGATCTCTTCAAGAAAATTAGAGATACCAAGGGAATATTTCATGCAAAGATGGGCACAATAAAGGACAGAAATGGTATGGACCTAACAGAAGCAGAAGATATTAAGAAGAGGTGGCAACAATAACCGAAGAACTATACAAAAAAGGTCTTCAGGGCCCAGATAACCATGATGGTGTGATCACTCACCTAGTGCCAGACATCCTGTAATGCAAAGTCAAGGGGGCCTTAGGAAGCCTCATTATGAACAAAGCTAATGGAGGTGATGGAATTCCAGTTGAGCTATTTAAAATCCTAAAAGATGATGCTGTGAAAGTGCTGCACTCAATATGCCAGTCAATCTGGAAAATTCAGGAGTGGCCACAGGACTGTAAAAGGTCAGTTTTCATTCCAATTCCAAAGAAAGGCAATGCCAAAGAATCTTCAAACTACTGCACAATTGCACTCATCTCACACGCTAGCAAAGTAATGTTCAAAATCCTCCAAGGCAGGCTTCAACAGTACATGAACCGTGAACTTCCAGATGTTCAAGCTGGATTTAGAAAAGGCAGAGGAACCAGAGATCAAATTGCCAACATCTGTTGGATCATAGAAAAAGGAAGAGAGTTCCAGAATAACATCTTCTTATACTTTATTGACTATGCCAAAGCCTTTGACTGTGTGGATCAAAACAAACTGTGGAAAATTCTGAAAGAGATGGAAACACCAGACCACCTGACCTGCCTCCTGAAAAACCTGTAGGCAGGTCAGGAAGCAACAGTTAGAACTGGACATGGAACAAGAGACTGGTTCCAAACTGGAAAAGGAGTACGTCAAGGCTGTATATTGTTACCCTGCTTATTTCACTTATATGCAGAGTACATCATGTGAAATGCCAGGCTGGATGAAACATAAGCTAGAATCGCTACTGCTGGGAGAAATATCAATAACCTCAGATGTGCAGATGACACAACCCTTATGGCAGAAAGTGAAGAAGAACTGAAGAAGAGCCTCTTGAGGAAATGAAAGAGGAGAATGAAAAAGTTGACTTAAAACTCAACATTCAGAAAATTAATATCATGGCATCCTGTCCCATCAATTGATAGCAAACAGACGGGGAAACAATGGAAACAGTGAGAGATTTTTTATTTTTTTGGGCTCCAAAATCACTGCAGATGGTGACTGCAGCCATGATATTAAAAGACGCTTGCTCCTTGGAAGAAAAGCTGTGACCAACCTAGACAGCATATTAAAAAGCAGAGACATCACTTTACCAAAAAAGGTCCATCTAGTCAAAAGCTATGATTTTTCCAGTAGTCATGTATGATTGTGAGTGTTGGACTCTAATAAGAAAAGCTGAGCACCAAAGAATTGATGCTTTTGAACTGTAGTGTTGGAGAAGACTCTTGAGAGTCCCTTGGACTGCAAGGAGATCCAACCAGTCCATCCTAAAGGAAATCAGTCCTGAATATTCACTGGAAGGACTGATGCTGAAGCTGAAGCTCCAATACTTTGGCCACCTGATGTGAAGAGCTGACTCATTGGAAAAGACCCTGACACTGGGAAAGATTGGGGGCATGAGGATAAGGGGGCAACAGAGGATGAGGCGGTTGGATGGCCTCACCGACTTGATGGACGTGAGTTTGAGCTAGCTCCAGGAGTTGATGATGGACAGGGAAGCCTGGCGTGCTGCAGTCCATGGGGTCACAAAGACTCAGACATGACTGAGTGACTGACAGGAACTGAACTGAATGGGGCAGAGGAAGAAAGGGGCTGCATGGCAGGATCCACAGTGGTGCTGGCAGAACTGATCAGGAACTCACAGTCTGAGGCAGCTCTTTCGATCGGCCCAGTTTACAATTCAGTGGCTTGACTTCACCACTTCATCTGTCAGTCATTGCATGTGGACAATCCCTGGGGGTGGGCTGTGGATTTTTGATTCACTATCAACGCATTATATGAATATATCTTAGTTTCTAATCCAAAGATGGGATTTTGCATGTTTTCATATAACTTAAGAAGAATACATTGGGGCTTTATCTTTTCAAATACTAAAAATATGAATTGAATATTTCAATTAGTATTTATGAAACTATTTTATGAAATATATATTATAGAATTTCGAATTCATCAATGATTTCTGATATGAGACATTAAGAGCTTCCACTAATTGCCAACATTTTGTATTGTGCTGTAAGACCATATAATAAAGTATTAATATTATTAAAGTATTAAAAAATTCTAGACTGGGGTACTTCTGCAATTTAATAGTTTTCTTCTATAGTACTTTCAAGGCAAGATCAAATAGATGCTAGACATACTCTTCATAGCCTTGAAAACAGAGTAACTCTGTAACTCTAAGAACTCAAGAATTCTTAGGGCTTCCAAACAGAGCTAAAATACTGGGATCATTTAGTTTATCCACTATGATGTTACCTAATATAAACTGCAACTAACCAGAAATCCCCAGGATATTTATATCAAGCAGGATTCCTTTATATGTGAACATTTTCCTGGAGCTTCCGATACTTAACCTAGTTCTGTTGTTGTTCAGTTGCTAAGTCATGTCTGACTTTGTGACCCCATGGACAGAGGAGCCTGCCAGGCTCCTCTGTCCATGGGATTTCTCAGGGAAGACAGCAAGAACTTTGGAGTGGGCTGCCATTTCCTTTTCCAGGTGATCTTCCTGACAAGGATTGAATACATGTCTCCTGCATTGACAGGTGGATTTTTTACCAATGAGCCATCAATGTTTTAGGTGCTGTTAATTATCCTGTGAGCTCCTACAACTAAGACTCTGTTCCTACTTATTTGCATGTGAATTCAGTATTACTATTTTTGTAAGAGCTATTCCAAAAACAAAGGCAGTTTTGAAAATGCATACAATGAGCGTATAATGTTATAATGAATGTTCTGAAAGAATGTTCTAATACTCTGACATTAAAATGGTTGAGCAGATGCTTCACCAACTTTTAACTTTGATTTGTTACTAATAGTCATTCATTGGTCACCATTCTCCTATCTCTGATAGAGGATGATAAGTACTCCCAAATATCAAAGTAATCATTTTTGTGCCTCCCATAAATACAAGGATAACTGGGAAAGGACAACTGAACAATCAGGACAGGGTAAAGGCAGAGAAGTATTTTATTACAGGCCACTTCAAAGATCAGTTTATATTGCCCATAATAACAAATTTAAATGAGTCTGCTATTAGCAATTGCGCTGTTACATTATGCATGACATTTGACTATTCATAGAAAAGAAAATGCACTGTATTCCATTAGTGGTTTTCTATATGAGTGTGAGACTACAAATTATGGGTGATGTTTAGGCTGATGTGTTACTCTTTTGCATATTTATGATGCTCCTGTCACATTCACTATTAATATGAATGCAATGTGAAGGACTAAAGATCAATACGATTTCTATCAGTTTCAGATTCTGGGTTTGTGCTCAAACTCTTATGCAGATAGTGTATTTACATTCTGCACTTATACATGATCACAAAGGAAAGACTCTGTGCTTCGCCTTATATCATAACTGGTAAAACAAAAGTGTAAAAGGACAACACAAAGTGAGTTAAAGTAAATGCTGTCGTTTCTGAAATCAGGAAATGATGACACTCTACAGTGGCTGGCTATTCTCTTGAGTCAGAATCACACTTTCCAGGAAGACAAGCACATATTTTTTCTTCAAAAATATGGATCTGTTTTTATGGTAAATATTTCTAAGAGAGGTAATTTTATAGAGTACAGGTTTAATGGAGAGTTTCTGGCCTCTGAGAAGTTGATCTTTCCCTTTATTCTGTCTGAGTATAAAGATTTTTGTGCCACATGCTTCCACATGATTGGACCCTTAAGAAAGCTTAAAATTCTGGGATGGATAAGAACAGAATATATCTTACATTGTCACTGTGCCTATCATAAATTAGATTTGGGACCTTTCCGATCTTAAGAATTTATCAATTTTCACAGTGAAAATAAATTATTGAAGATTTTGCTTCCAGCTTTGGCAGTGTAGATATAATCAGACCACAAATGCTAGATAATTTTCTTTTTTTAAGAAAGAAAAAAAGAGGTAGGAAAAACAAACAAACAGGCAAAAATGTGTTTGAAGGCACTAAAATATAGTCAGTACTCAGGCCAAGATTTGAAAACAAAACATATTGAGGTCACCTGGATAGTTGCAGGCATTTTTTTTCTCTTGGTAATTTTGGCCATCAGAAAGCAGAAACTTTGAGTCTGTAGCAATCTCACTGAGTTACCAACTCAGCCAGGACTTGAATGAACACCTCAAATAAAAGTCAACTACAGCTGATGTCAGGATGCAAGCTTATTTAAATGTTTGAAAATCAATCATGCATCTCACTACTTAGGAAACTAAATGAGAAAACTGATATTTAATGCATAAATATATTTGACAAAATTCAGCACTCAATCATGATTCAGTTCAGTTCAGTCACTCAGTCATGTCCGACTCTTTGTGACCCCATGAATCACAGCACGCCAGGCCTCCCTGTCCATCACCAAGTCCCAGAGTCCACCCAAACCCAAGTCCATCGAGTCGATGATGCTATCCAGCCATCTCATCCTCCGTCGTCACCTTCTCCTCCCGCCCCCAATCTTTCCCAGCATCAGGGTCTTTTCCAATGAGTCATCTCTTTGCATCAGGTGGCCAAAGTATTGGAGTTTCAGCTTCAGCATCAGTCCTTCCAATGAACACCCAGGACTGATCTCCTTTAGGATGGACTGGTTGGATCTCCTTGCAGTCCAAGGGAATCTCAAGAGTCTTCTCCAACACCACAGTTCAAAAGCATCAATTCTTCTGTGCTTGTTTTATAGTCCAACTCTCACATCCATACATGACCACTGGAAAAACCATAGCCTTGACTAGATGGACCTTTGTTGGCAAAGTAATGTCTCTACTTTTTAATACGCTATCTAGGTTAGTCATAACTTTCCTTCCAAGGAGTAAGCGTCTTTCAATTTCATTGCTGCAATCGCCATCTGCAGTGATTTTGGAGCCCCCAAAAATAAAATCTGACACTGTTTCCACTGTTTCCCCATCTATTTGCCATGAAGTGATGGGACCAGATGCCATGATTTAGTTTTCTGAATGTTGAGCTTTAAGCCAACTTGTTCACTCTCCTCTTTCACTTTCATCAAGAGGCTCTTTAGTTCTCCTTCACTTTCTGTTATAAGGGTGCTGTTATCTGCATATCTGAGGTTATTGATAAGGAGAGATAAGAAAGCCTTCTTCAGCAATCAATGAATCATGGTTCAGGAAAACAAAATAAAAACAAGTCATACAAAAAAATCTAGGTAGCCAAGAATAGTAGGGGCCATTCTTCATTTAACAAACATATAGCAAGTACCATATTTAAAGGTAGGATAGTGGAATATTTCTCAGGAAATTAGATAAGTCACTATAAGTCTATTTGTTAACATTATTTATATTTTGTGTTATTCTGGCAAGACAAAAACAGATAAGAGAAAGAGAAGAAGACAAAAAACTGTCTTAACACAAGGCATTACTGTTTACATACAAAACCCCATGTGAATACATGTAAACTATTAGAATTGTTAAGTAAATTTAGCATAGTCATTGGCTACAATGTCAATATACAAAATTAAATTGTATTTCTATACATCAGAAACAAGCTATTAGAAGAAATAAAGGGATACTTTTATAATAGTATTAAAATTATCAAATATGTTTGGAACTAGCTATTTAAGATGTGTAAAACTCAGAGAACTAAAATACATTTCTGAGAAGCATTAAAATAATGAAATAAAGGTTTATTATTCTTATGAAATAGAAGACTCAAGTGTAAAAATGTTCATTCTTTTCAAACTGATCAATGGATCCAAAGCAATTTAAAATAAAATTCTTAGAGTATTTTTTCTCTCACCTGAGAAAACTGACAAAATGAATCTAAGATTCACATGGGAAAGCAAATGACAAAAACAGTGAAGAAACTTTTGTGAGGAACAACACAGTTGGAGGAGTGGCACTATACGTTATAGAGATTTATTTCCAGTTTTTGGTAATTAAAGGTGTTGAAATAAGAATTAAAGAGTAGACAGATGAGAAAGAATAAAGAAGCCAACCAACTCACACAGATACAAATCCACTTCTATAGTTACCTCACTTAAAACAATAATTGTCAGTGTTTATGCTGAATATTCTGACAGGGAAAATGAACCTTGACTCCTATCTTATGTCACACATGAAAAATCAATTTTGATTGAATTGCAAGCCTAAATGAAAAAATAAACTAACTTTTAAAGAAAAAATACTAGAATAATATCTTCTGCTTACCTTGGGATAAATGACTGTGTCTATAAGATAAAAACTATAAAAGAGCAAAAATTAATAATGAAGGAGTATTGATCTCACTTAAATTCAAAATTTGAGCTTATAAAATGCTGAAATTGAGAAAGTGAAAAAATAGGGAATAAAATAATGTTTAGAATACATGTTTCAGACCAAAGATTCATATACATTAGCATAAAAAGATTGTTACAGATCAATGAGAAAGGACAGACTATGTAGTAAGAACATGGGAAAACGACTAAAAAATGCTTTTCAAAAGAAGGTATTAAAATTAAATCTAAACATGCTAAAAGATATTGAACAATACTCATAATCACCACTTTGGGGTTGGCTAAAATGTTTGTTCAGATTTTTCCATAAGATGGTTGCCATTTCCTTCTCCAGGGGATCTTCCCTTCCAAGGGATCGAACTTGTGTCTCCCGCATCTTTTGCACTGGCAGGCAGATTCTTTACCACTGAGCACCCTGGGAAGCCCAAGATGGTATGGAAAGACCCCAAAACAAATAGTTCCCCCCAAATTATTTAAATTAAAAAAATAAATAAATAAAAAGTGTTGATGTGATTGAAATTACATTTATTGTTGGTAGATTTGTAAATTGGCACAAGCACTTTAAACATAGTAAAGCTCAATGTATGCATATCTCATAGCAATTTCCCTCCTACATATGCATCCAAAATATATGCATACAGTTTTACATTAAAGTACATGTATAAAATTGTGTAAACCAGCATTATTTGTAACAGCACCAAATTGGAAATCGTCTAAATTCCATAAACAATAGAATGTGCAAATAAGCTGTGATATATGTTCATATATAATATTGTTCAGTAATCTAAATAAATTTCCACTATATGCAACAGCATGGGTAAATCTCACAGATCACTATCACATGCAACAATATAGATGAATTTCAAATTATAAACATCAATGAAAGAAGCCACAATTAAGAATACATACTGTGTGATATCATTTACATAAATTTGAAAACCAAGAAAAATTTATCTTTGCTCATAAAATTCAGAATAATGATTCTTTGGAGCACAGTGTCAAGGAAGGAGCATAAAAATTTTTCTGCTTTTCATGCTGATTTTTCTATGTTTTAATGTGAGTGGTTCTCACCTGGGTGTGTTCACATTGTGAAAATTAAAGAAACTATACACATTTCAGTTGGTGATGGACAAGGAAGTCTGACATGCTGCTGCAGTCTACGGGGTGCAGAGTTGGACACGACTGAGCAAATGAACTGAGCTGAACTGATACACATTTCATGTAAACATTTTCCATTCTACACAATGTATTTCAATAAAGTACATAAATCAAATAATTATCTAACATTGTTTTGAGGAAATTATTGCTATTCAAATGATGGCCATATTTCTATTATTAGTAACTATAAAACCACACAAGAATATGTCTTCTGGGATGCTACACTGTCCTACCACGACATTTACTTCTATGAAAGATATCAGAAGAAGGAAATAGTGTGTAGCCTCTCTCTTTTCTCGTCCTTATATATCATCTCGTATCTGTGGAAGGGAGATATTTTGGAAAAAATCATAATACACGTCTTCAAAAATAAAGGCATTTTTATTACAACAATATAAATACAATAATATATTTCAACAAATAGAATGAGAGGATGAACTATCTCTCCTCATTTTTGCTATCAAAACTGTAATCTGGCTTTAATTATTTCAAATGCTAAATAGTTAGCATAGTTTCCCTGAGATCTCCTAGGTAGATTTCCCTAAAAATCAATAGTCCTTCTTCTGTTATTCAAGAGTACTTTGCTTGTTTCTATATTATTATTATAAAACGTGTGTAATTCTGTTTAGTCTCATACTTACTTGCTTCAGTGTCTTCTTCCTCATTAAGTGTATGCCTTATGCAAGACAAAAACAAGAACAAAGATAAATATGTGAAGTTTCTGTCCCCTCACTTTTCGACTTTATGTGAAAAAGCATATACCTTTAATTTTCTACTGCAGTGAAAATGCTACCACTTAAATGGAAGAAAGCTACGTTTGGACAAAATACATCATGGGGAGAATCATGTAGAGAGAGTGATGGTTTCAGCTTGATCCAAGAATATAGTAAGTTGTTCCTTTGTTATTTCATTTAGTCAATTATTTAAGATTTATTTTATGTTTCTACATTCCTGGCACTGAGATGGATGCTGGAAATACACTAATGAATAAGATTCAGTCTCTACCATAGACAAGTTCAGAGTTCCAGGATAGAAATCCATGCCTTGATACATAGTCACAGCAGAGCGGAATGCATGTGAGTTATGTTTCAAGGACCCTTAGAGCATAGAGGAAGGAGAGACAGTGGCTAAGTTGTCAGTAGACTTAAAAACAACATCAACTATTTATATATATTTTAACTTCACAACACATAAAGCGCTTCACTATACTTTCCATACCTGACTCCTCTCAATTGGGCCTAGACTAAATCTCTGCAGCAGGCATTATTACTGGATTTAATGGATGAGGAAACTGAAAGACAAAAAGTCAAACTGGCTTGCGTTAGGACACAGAATTAGTAATTCACAGATACAGGCTTAGAGACTCAAATCATCTGATTTCAAAGCTCTCACAATACCATTTGAAGCTTTAATCATATAGTCTCTATGAACATACCCTCAAGTGATGCTTTTTCACCTTCAGGCATTAGAGGCAAAGACTGAAAAAAGTTTACAAAATTCTGTTGCACTGAATATAGGTGGAACTCAGAATTCTTCTCAATACAGGCTTACGGCCACTATTAATTTCTCAGAGCTACACTCTGTATTAATTTCTGCCTCAGAGAAGTCTTTAAAGAAAGAACTCAGCACTGGCAGGTGGGTGAAAAGTTGATTATTATTTTGAACTCTTTATCTGGTAAACTGCCCGTCTCCAACTCACTTTGTTCTTTTCCGGGGGTTTTGTCTTGTTCTTTCATTTGGAAGCTATTTTTTGTCTCCTCATTTTGCCTAATACTGTTATATACTGGGCATTTCATTTACGTCTCCTGGTCTTGAGAGTGCGGCCTTGTATACAAGGTGTCCTTCGCGGCCCAGAGCATGACCCTCCCTGCTCACAAAGCCGGGCGCCCGAGGCTGGCCCCTGTGTGGGCCGCCTGCACCCCCCTGATGGGATGCGGCTGCAGGTGCTGCGGCTGCTGGCTGGGAGGCCCTGCTGTGTCCTTGCTGGTGTGAGGGGCCGGCGCCCTGTTGCCCCTTTGGAGGGGTGGCAGCGCTGGCAGCCCACCAGTTAGTGTGGGGCAGGTGCTGCCTAGGAGGGTCAGCTGAAGTGGGTGGGTGCTGAGTGGGGACCCTTGGGTGGGCTCTCTGCATCACCTATATTGATGAAGAGAAACACAGGTGGTGTCCACAAGGGCCAGGTCAGCTAAGTGGAAAAAGAATAAAAAATAATAACAGTACCCACCATTGCCTCTGTCCTTGGAGAAAGTTCTACCAGTTCCATGCCACTCCGGTACATGCCCTAAAATCAGTCAATGAATCTCCTTGCATGACCTATACACTTTCCAAGTGGCTGTCTTGTTGCTAGAATTTGGAGATAGTTTGTGCGTAAGTCCTTTAAGAGTAGAGTTTTGGTTTCCCACAGTCCTCTGGCTCTCCTGGGTATAAACCGTACCACATGTTCAATGCCAGATATTACAGGGGTTCCCTTGAGCTTGGGAGCCCAACATGGGAGGACCTTTGTGGTTTTGACATCCCTCTTATTTGTGGGTCACTGTACTGGGGTGTGGATTATAATTAGGCCACATCACTGCCCCCAAGCCCTGCTTGATGTGGCATTTTCCTTATGCTCTTAGTTGTAGAAAATCTGTTCTGCTAGTCTTCAGGTCATTCTCAGAGGTTCTATATGAAGTTGTAGTACTGGTGTGCCCAGGAGAGCAGGTGAGCTCAGGATCTTCCAACTTCATCTTGATCTATACGCACACCATGACATTTTTAACTTAAAGCTAATAATACATGCAAATGAGGTATAGTGAATAAATAATGCCCTGCAAATGATACACATTTGATATACATTTACTGACAAGACTCTTCAGATAGATTTTGCTCAATACTTACGGATGTTAAAATATGAAAAAATCAACATGTTCATTTAATATTATTGTAAGTTTTTTTTAAGAGGCAAGAGAATATACATATGGCATGCATGGTATATGCTGCTTTTTTCATAATTTTTTAGACACATAATTGTATATTCAGTTTCCACTTTCAAAAAACATATCTGCCTGATTTCAGTATCTGGGATTAACATATAGGATTACTAAACTCAGGACACAAATAATGTGCATTATACATCTTAATTTGTTCCATGTTTTATGCATCTATTAGTGAAAGTTATAAGGCAGCACTGCTATGTTATGGTAGATATCTTACTCAAACTTAACATTTTATGTCTAAAGGACACTCAGAGTATATTTAATGGTGTTGCACCTCTAAGTGTGCAACACACAGTGTTACAAGCAAAAATGACAGGAACTCCCATTGTTGGCAAAGGCTTTCACTTTGATAAAACGTCTGCCACAAAACACCCAACATTCTTTCAGACTGCACGCAGGCCATTGTCACTTTGGTTTTTCTTCATGCATGAATTACAGAGAACAAACAAAAGATAATTTTATCTCTAAAGAGAATGAGCCTCCATTAACCTATATAATATAGAATGCTGAAAAGCATGTAAAGAAAATCTTTAGGAATTCCCAGTCTATTTTTAGCTCGTGATATTAATGCACTTCCCAATAGAACTATTTAATCAGGGATAATGAAAATTAATGACTACCGGACAGCACTTCATTTCCAAAGAGCTTTGGGAAAGCTAACATGCTGTTACACGGACTCAGCTCTAACAAGCTTCTGGGTCACTGGCGAGTCGGTTCAAATATGGATGAACTGCGCTGATCAGTCATGAGTTCTGTCTCTGCAATTGTAAGGGTTGTGCTCTGGGTATTCTTCAAAGACAGCACTGTATAAACCAGCTGTATATTAAAAACTTTTTTTCAAGATACACAAGTCAACACAACGTTGGAGAAACTCCTCATTTTAAGAAAAAAATAACAATACGGATATGTGACAATATAGACAACCCCAATGGTCCTTTACCTAAACAGATTCTACGGTGAAATATTTTACTAAGATAACTTAGTTTAGCTGCCGTTTACCATCTCTATTGTTTCAAGTATAGTTTTTTTCTAAACTAAAAGAAAACCTATTTCATCTTTATTTAATTTTTCAGTAGGTCTTCTGTTCTGGACAATATTTCCTTCTTACTCTGGGTGACATCATCCACTGACACCTCAATTTTCACATGTACAGTCCTTACCTGAAATCTACTCTCTTAGCAAATTTCTAGTGTTCAGTACAGTATCACTAAGTATATTCACTATGAGCATCATTTTTTAACAATTCGATGCCGTTGTTTCTGGCTGTGCTGGATCTTTGCCGCTGCGTCGCTGCGCAGGTGTTCTCTGGCTGCGGCGAGCGGGGCCGCTCCTCACCGCGTGTGCGGGCGCCCACTGCAGTGGCTTCTCTCGGGGCGCACGGGGCCGCTCATAACCGCGTGTGCGGGCGCCCACTGCACTGGCTTCTCTCGGGGCGCACGGGGCCGCTCATAACCGCGTGTGCGGGCATCCACTGCAGTGGCTTCTCTCGGGGCGCACGGGGGCCGCTCCTAACCGCGTGTGCGGGCGCCCACTGCAGTGGCTTCTCTCGGGGCGCACGGGGGCCGCTCCTAACCGCGTGTGCGGGCGCCCACTGCAGTGGCTTCTCTCGGGGCGCACGGGGGCCGCTCCTAACCGCGTGTGCGGGCGCCCACTGCAGTGGCTTCTCTCGGGGCGCACGGGGGCCGCTCCTGACCGCGTGTGCGGGCATCCACTGCAGTGGCTTCTCTCGGGGCGAGCGGGGCCGCTCATAACCGCGTGTGCGGGCATCCACTGCAGTGACTCTCTCGTGGCGAGCGGGGCCGCGCCTCACCGCGTGTGCGGGCGCCCACTGCAGTGGCTTCTCTCGGGGCGTACGGGGGCCGCTCATAACCGCGTGTGCGGGCGCCCACTGCAGTGGCTTCTCTCGGGGCAAGCGGGGCCGCTCATAACCGCGTGTGCGGGCATCCACTGCACTGGCTTCTCTCGGGGCAAGCGGGGCCGCTCCTGACCGCGTGTGCGGGCATCCACTGCAGTGGCTTCTCTCGGGGCGCACGGGGGCCGCTCCTAACCGCGTGTGCGGGCGCCCACTGCAGTGGCTTCTCTCGGGGCGCACGGGGCCGCTCATAACCGCGTGTGCGGGCATCCACTGCACTGGCTTCTCTCGGGGCGAGCGGGGCCGCTCCTAACCGCGTGTGCGGGCGCCCACTGCAGTGGCTTCTCTCGGGGCGCACGGGGCCGCTCATAACCGCGTGTGCGGGCATCCACTGCACTGGCTTCTCTCGGGGCGCACGGGGGCCGCTCCTGACCGCGCGTGCGGGCGCCCACTGCAGTGGCTTCTCTCGGGGCGCACGGGGCCGCTCATAACCGCGTGTGCGGGCATCCACTGCATTGGCTTCTCTCGGGGCGCACGGGGGCCGCTCCTGACCGCGAGTGCGGGCGCCCACTGCAGTGGCTTCTCTCGCGGCGCCCGGGCTCTGGAAGCACGCGGGCGCAGCAGTTGCACGCCTGGACTGCGGCGCACAGCCTCAGGGGGTGTGGGTCACAGCTTAGTTCTCTGTGGCGTCTTCACGGATCAGGGATCAAACCTGTGTCTCCTACACTGCTGGCAGGCCGATTGTTTACCACGGAGCCACCAGGCAAGCCCCTAACATGCTTTAGATCTTTAGATTTGTTCATTTTATATGACTGCAATTTTGTATCCTTTGATGAAATCTTCCCATTGTCCTCACTTCACCACCGTTCAAATCTCTACTATGTATTTGACATTTTTAAATCCCCTGTATAAGTGACATGTAGTTTTTAAAATTTTTCTGTATATGGCTTATTTCATTAGCATAATGTCCTCCAGGCCACCATGTTGTTATGAATGACAGGATCTCCTTATTTTTAAGGCTAAATAATATTAAATTATATACATATGCTCCAATTTCTTTATTCATGTGTCAATGTACACTTAGGCTAACACTATCATTCAAGAATGCAAAGTACCTTTCATAAAGATATTTTAATGAGTTATCAATAAAATGCTTAAAAACAAATAAAAAAACCCAAAGTTTTAGCAAAGAAATAGAAGATAGGAAGAACTAAACTGAAACTTCAGAAATTAAAAGATGATTTTATTTTTTAATTGATGGATTGGCTCATCAACAGAATGAGGTGCACAGAGCAAAGAAAAAGCAAAACCTGAAGAAACTAAAACAGAAATTATTCAATCTAAACAAAAGTAAGATGACAGACTGAAAGCAAAGAAACAAAACCTAGAGTCTCAGAACATGTGGGACTTTCCATATTTGACATTTGTGTCACCAGAGTCCTGGAAAAATAGAAGAGAAGGGTGGGGCTGAACATGTACTTGAGCATTGACCTGAAAACTTCCAACATATAGCAGGAAGTACAATCTTACAGATTCAAGAAGCTGAACAAATGCCAAACAGAATAAAATCAGAATAACCACCAAGACACATCATTTGTCAAAATCCTGAAAACTAAAGATCAAGAAAATTTTTTTGAAAGTATCGAGAGCAAGACAGTACCTTACATAAGGGGTAAGCAATATAAATGACACCAACTTTCCCACAAGAAACCTCTGCAATAAGAAGGAACTAGTACACTATTTTTCAAGTGCTAAAAGAAAAGAACTATTAGTCTAGAATTCTATATCCAGGAAAATATTCAGCATGAAGAGGAAATCACAACACTGTCACAGAAGGAAAACTAAGAGAATGTGTTGCCAGCAGACCTAACCTTTCTCTTTAATGTTTCTCTCAATCACAGAATCACTTTATTTTGAAATCTCCTTCTAGAGGACCCATTTTTTCAATTTCTGAAAATCTTCTGGCAATGTAAAACATGTTAATATGCAGAATACCTTCTGAAGAGTTTTCCATTTAACTATTGACAGAAATGGATCTATACTCAATGTTGCTTCTAATTATTATTATTTTTTCTTCTATGGTACACTTACATAGCTTGTAAAACAAAAGTAGTACTGATGCATTTTTTAAATTAAGATTTAAGATTTCACTGTAATACCAACACAGCATTTGGTATGAAATAAATGTCGTCGAAGTGGACAGAAAGATTCTTTAGTCTAAGAGACAGGAAAACAATTTTAAAAGAGAGAGAGGAAGGGAGGGAGGGAGGAAGAGAGAGAGACAGAGAGAGAGAGTGAATATTTTGAGACAGTTTAAATTCTTGCAGTTTTCCTAGCCAGAAAACAACAAAGACACTGCAATATATTGGTACAAAAATTAACAAATGATGTTTTTTCTATAATGTATGACATTATTAATCAGTCAAAATAACAATAACTGGGATTAGTAATGTGCAGCCTGAAAATATTGATGACAAATATTTTTGTCATCAAAACAAATGCTATCTTTTGTTCTAAATATTAGGTTTCATTCCCCATGCCTCTTTTTTTTTTAAGGTGTTTCAATTTAATGAATTAATTCTAGAAAAGCATAAAAAGATATAAGATGTTATGATAATCTCTTTATACTTTAATTTATCATAGAAGATATCATATGGTTGGGTAGATTTAATTTTCTTTCCTAAATGTTACACAATTTTTATAACTTAGACAAGATAACTAGTCTCTATTCTCATTTGATTTAAAACAATTTAGGATGTTTACATGAATTTAAAGAATGTTTTCAAAGTCTTTTAATTTTAAGAAATGGAACAGATGGGAAGCTGATCATGTTTGATTCTATTAAAGGGATGTGAAATTGAGTCTCACAGAACCACTTTAGTTTATGGCAAAAAAAATTTAACCACAAAGGAAAGGTTCAGATAACACACTCAATCTTTTTAAAACTCATTCTCTCCTGTTAAATGCCTAGTATTCCCAAAGGTAAATAGTAAAACACTTTCTTCACTATTTTCGGAAAGCAAATATTTTATATCTCTAATCTTGGAGAAATGATTTAACCTTCAAACTAAATTCTATATAACTTAGGAATTTGAAAAAAAATATGCCTTTGATGTGATTTTATCAAGATATTAGGTTTCACTCATAGTAATGTTTGGAGGTTGTGTTATATATAAAAGCTAATGAAATAAGTAAAAAGTTTATAGTGAAACCATTTGAAAGAATGGATTCTCCTATACAAATCAACTGATTTTTAAATTTATATTTGCCTTTATTCTTTATTTCATACATACTTAGGTAAGTGAATGTCACAAACTCTGAATTCAGACTTTTTAAGTTTTTAAATTAACCTGCTTTCCCCAGATACATGTTTTGGACTAGGTTTGATAACATCTAAGGGAAATATTGGGCTCCTTCTCTTAAGAGTTAAACCCATGTAGACATGTGAGGCCAGAAATGACTTAACATTGAAACTATGATTTTGCTGGTAAATTTCAATTTAAAAATCTTCAGATGACTCAACTCTTTCATTGAGACAAATAAGAAATAAAAACATTATGAATACTTAAATATATAAAAGAGAATATTTTAATTGAGCATTTTAAATCATAAATCTGAACTCTTTAAAAAATTGTGATGACATTGTAAAAAGGTCTGTTTCATGCTTACCTGTCAGTTATATTTAATCTTAGTTGTCTCAATACTACAGTGATATTCTATATTGATAGTCATGTGTGAATTATTTACTTTATGTACTTCAGAAAAATTAGCAAGAATTTGGAGGATTCTACAATTTAAGACAATTAAACCAATCAATGGCCAAACCTTGGTAGAGAAAAGGTATTGTGGGAAGACTTCAGGGATGTTTGTCAAAATTTAAAATGACTAATTCCTTGACAGAATATAGAGACAAAATCCTCTGCGAGAAAGGATGAAAATCTCACTTTTGAAATTCCCAGTTATTGTTTATATTCAGTAAGTTTTGGAGTAGGGAAAGGAAGTTAGGAAGCACATGAGGGCAGCCAGTGTCTACTGAGCCTTGAACAATCAGAACTATGTGTCAGAGACCCTAATATTTGTCACAGAAAAGTCTGGGAAAAAAGTATGCTTCGGGCCAAGGAAAAATCTACAGCTTTAGCTGCTGGTGTCAGTAGAAATTCTCCTTTTAGTAGAAACTCAGAAGAGTTTGATAATGAAGAAATATTATTCTGATACCACTCACCAGTCCATAAATTCATGCTGCTGAGTGTTGTTCCCCTTAATTTAATGCATTGATATATTTCTAGGCAATTAAGTGCATGAAAAAGATAGGAAATCAGGAAAATTGCAAATTATAAGGCATATTAAACTTTGTATTTTAAGTTCTACACTTGGTCTTAGCTGTCTGTTGCAGAAGACACCCATGATAGATCATAAATCAGATAAGGATTAACTGTGCTTTGTTCATTTTTTTAGCTGTATTGTCTTGAGCATGTTATTAAACACCTTTGAACCTCAGTTCTTGATGTGAAATAAATATTATCATAATGACTTCCCTATAAGTTTATTTTAGGAATTAAATATAATACTTTATACTTGAGAAACTAGTGGACACTAGGCACATAGTCATTACAGATAAATGATGATGAATTAGTGATAATGCATTTTTAATTTATTTTTATTGAAGTATAGTTGATATGTAATATTATATAAGCTACAGGTGTACAATGTAGTGATTCCCAATTTTTTCATTGATAAATAATGTCATCATTCCTTTCCCTCTGAAAGATTCAACTCCTGTCATTCTTTTGTAGAAAAGCTAATTGTTGTTGTTTACTCACTAAGTCGTATCTGACTTTGTGAACCCATGGACTGTAGCCTGTCAGGCTCCTCTCTCCATGGGATTTCCCAGGCAAGAATACTGAAGTGGGTTGCCATTTCCTTCTCCAGGAGATCTTCCCAACCCAGGGATCAAACCCAAGTGTCTTGCATTAGCAAGTGGGTTTCTTTCACCGCTGAGCCACCAGGGAAGCCCAGAAAACTAATTAGATCTATTTATTTTTCTGTTTAGATTTACACAGTTGACTCATTTTCTCTTACAGTATAAATTCAACATGTTGAATGATTTTCTACCATTTGCCTGCCTTTTATTCTACCAGGATCTCTAGTTTTAAGTGAGTGCTATTTAAAGTTTCCGCACTTGGCCCTGATCCATTGGGTAAGTTTTAATCTGAATGTTTGCTCCATACTGATCTCCTCTGGGTCTTTGGATAACATCTTCTAAAAATCATTTAATGCATTTTATCACCACATTATAATACTGCCATGTGTGGCCTCATGCCTTTATGTCACCCCAGTTTCTAACTCATTCCCTTGTTCCAGTAAAGACAACTGACTTTTATTTGGGAGTGTTTTATGGAAAAACTCATATGTCTAATCTCTGACAAATTTTGATTTTATACCAAATTTGTTGCAAGTTCAATAAAATAATCCTAATATTTATTTTGTATAAATAATATTGCAGAAATTCTTCTATATGCCAGCTTTTCTTAGTATATCACAGAGTTATTATTATTTTTTTTTATGAATCAAAGATAGATAACCTGGGATTATTAAGGCTCTCTTGTCAACAATCCTGACCCTTCTCTGCGCTTTCAGTGGCATGGACTCTGTTTAATGGATGCGCCTGACAGTAGCAATCCATTACAAGTGCTTTAGAAGCAGACATAAGTAAAACAGCCTAAACCACATCCATTGTTAATAATTGATGCTTATTTATTATTGGCAACTATTGATTAAAGGCCTAAAAGGAAGTTCTTTGTGTATTGACTTTGGAACCTTTGCCTTGCTGTATAGAAAGAAGGCTGCAGCAGCATGAACTTAACAGAACTGTGTCACAATTCTGAAAAAGTTAAGCAGTCGTTAAAGAGACAAGATGCAGTTGAGTCCATGAATAGAAACAGGTTGTCCTTGAAGAAATGTCACAAAATAATCCTCTGAAGATTTAAAAAAAAAAAAAAAAAGCTGACTTGTTACTAAAGGCACAATTATATTGAGAACTGTTTTATTCTAGAAGCTTTAAGTATGTTTATTCTACACTTTGGGCTTCCCAGCTTGGTGCTGGCGGTTAGGAGCATGCCTGCCAATGCAGGAGACATGAGACACGGTTTTGATCCCTCAGTCGGGAAGGTCCCTTGGGGCATGGCCACCCACACCAGTGTTATTGCCTGGAGAATCCCATGGACAGAGGAACCTGGTGGGATATAGTTACAAAGAGTCAGACACGGCTGAAGCAGCTTAGCACGCGAGCACATACTCACGCATTTTACGTGTTACATAAATATTATTGAAATTGCATTTTATCAACTGTTTACAATATCAGTCATTTTGCTTGAAATATTTTCATTTTACTTGTTTTCCTCTTAACTTCAAACTTCTATCACTTTCAGCCTGTGATGTAACAGGAGCTTGCAAATATACTAATGAAATAGTAAGACCACTATAAAATGGTCTCCATGCTTAATGTGGCTTCTTGAGAAATTAGACAAATAATAGAAGAGAAAAGGGTTAAAAGGGAGAGCAAACTAGGACAAAACAATATTTTGTGATATAATAAACATTAAATCGGGGCATAATTGAACAATTAAATCCCAGAATTGGAGCTATCATTAACTAGCTTGTGTCACTTCATTTTTCAATGTTCGTTACTTCCTATATGTAAAATGAGTGAAGATAAAAATTTGTCTTAATTCTCAAACAGGATATTGTGTATAGTAAATGACAACATAAATGAAGAGCCAAACTAAAAGGTATGGAAATTTAAAACAAGAACAAAAGTGAAAGGTGGGGCTTTAACACTTCTTTGGGCCTAACAGAGAAAAGACATGATGGACAATGAAAATACAAGGTAATTGATTAAAAACAATTATAAAAGTGGTTTTAGTATGTGAATATAGTCGTCAATAATTTTGAATGTAAAGTTGTTTTTAAAAAAGTCTTTGGAAGAATATGAATTAGAATATTTAAACCAAATTGCTTCAATGTCAGTAATTTACCCTGTTTGGAACATAAGCAACTAATAAAATATGTTTGAACTGGAATGCTGCCCTTTTATTATGTGCATGAAATGCATTCTTAGTGGTTTGTTTATTGAGTGACTTTAGAAAATCCAGTCAAGAGAAAAATCATCAAAATTGTCTCTTTTCACAGCCTTTATTTTAAGGTCTATTTTATCTGATATGAATATTGCGACTCCTGCTTTCTTTTGGTCTCCGTTTGCGTGAAATATTTTTTTCCAGCCCTTCACTTTTAGTCTGGATGTGTCCCTTGTTTTGAGGTGGGTCTCTTGTAGACAGTATATATAGGGGTCTTGTTTTTGTATCCATTCAGCCAGTCTTTGTCTTTTGATTGGGGCATTCAATCCATTTACATTTAAGGTAATTATTGATAGGTATGGTCCCGTTGCCATTTACTTTGTTGTTTTGGGTTCGCATTTATACAAAACTGTTATTTCTGAGAGCAAGTAGATTTAAAATCTGCTGCCTCTGTTTGCCAAATGTTGAAGCATCAAAATGTTCCCAGTGCATAGCACCACTTACTACACTTTAGGAGCATGATTCATACATGGATCATTTGTAATCCATTTTTGTAACTTGAACTAACTTTAAATATGTCATCCACCATGTTTATATATCAGTGGGCACTCTCTGGGCAAGACAAATAGCACCTGAAAATAATTTTTTGATCTCTCATCATTGGAACTCTGCCACACAGAATTCATTTACAGGCAAGGTTGCCAGATGAAAGCATTTAGTCATTTTGGAGTAGTAAGAAAATTAAACTTACTGGCTAATAACTTGTGACATGCTATTTGAAGTACATGCAAAATGTAGTGTAACCTCTGACTAGTTGTGAAAAAGAACTGCATTAAAAATGAACATCTTAAAGCAGAAAACAAGAAAAGTCAGGTGTGAATTTCCTTTAGTTCAACTTTCATTAAAACCAAGTGTTTTTCACTATATTAAGTTTTAAGGCAGAATTCCAGATTATACTTCTCACACTGTGAAAAGATATTGAGAATAAACTCTAAAAATTTGCCAAGATAACAATGCATAAAAGGTTTTAGTTTGCATTAAAGTCAAAGAGACTTATGGCAGGTTTTTTTTTTAAAGCAACTCCACTTTTTTGATATTGCTTTAATCAAAATTAACAGGCCTACACTATAAAAATATTTCACAACAGGATGTAAATAAGTAGAAAACAACAGGTTTTATTCTTTTCTTGGTAAGGCAAAGAATTTGCTGAAGTAATTTGTGCCATTTTTAAAAATTATAACTTTGAGATATCATTTATAAATTAATAACAGAGCTAGGAGTTTGATATCATTGTTTTATTATAAAGAAAACATATTTGTTATTGTAATAATATATGATAGCATTAAGCTATAATTTCTTAAATCATGACTCATTTGCCCTAGAAGTGTGCAATGTAATTTAGTCCTTAATTTTTACATGACAGAGGTTATTTATCAGTATCACCACAGTTATTGTCATTCTATTTTTACCATATTTTATTTTCCATGGTTTCTATATTAAATGTATTAGCTCATTCAGTCCTTACATCACACTGACAAGTGTTTATGTAATTTTACATAAGAGGAAACATGAACTTATAAAGTAGAAGCAACTTTGTTATAGAGCTATAAGGTTGGAAGAACAAAATGTAAATCCAGGTATGCTCACTATATTGTCGTGAGCCACTATTTTGTATGTTTCCTTCTTTTCTGGAATATGGATCTTGCCTTCAAAACAAATGGTTTCTAGAATGATAGACTTTATACTAGCTCTAAAAAAAAAAGCCAAGCATGACCTTCGTAAGTACTTCTTTAACACCAGGCTAAGGGATATGATGCTGTTAAAGAGCTGTACTCAAAATACCAGCAAATATGGAAAACTAAGCAGTGGCCACAGGATTGGAAAAGTCGTTTTCATTCCAATCCCAAAGAAGGACAATGCCAAAGAATGTTCAAACTACTGCGCAATTGCATTCATTTCACATGCTAGCAAAGTAATGCTCAAAATTCTCCAAGCCAGGCTTCAACAATATGTGAACCAAGGATTTCCAGATCTTCAAGCTGGATTTAGAAAAGGCAGAGGAACCAGAGATCAAATTGTGAATATCTGTTGGATCATAGAAAAAGCTAAAGAATTCCAGGAAAATGTCTGCTTCTGCTTCATTGACTATGCTAAAGCCTTTGACTGTGTGGATCACAACAAACTGTAGGAAATTATTAAAGGGATGGGAATACCAGATACCACCTTACCTGACTCCTGAGAAACTTGTATGTAGGTCAAGAAGCAACAGTTAGAACTGGACATGGAACAAAGGACTGGTTGCAAATTGGGAAAGGGCTAAGTCAAGGCTGTATATTGTCAACCCTGCTTATTTAACTTATATGCAGAGTACATCATGCAAAAGGCTGGGCTGGATGAAGCACAAGCTGGAATCAAGATTGCCGGGAGAAATATCAATAACCTCAGATATGCAGATGACACCACCTTAATGGTAGAAAGCGAAGAGGGAATAAAGAGCCTCTTGATGAAGGTGAAAGAGGAGAGTGAAAAAGCTGGCTTAAAACTCAAGATTCAAAAAACTAAGATCACAGCATCTGGTCCTATCACTTCATGGTGTATAGATGGGGAAACAATGGAAACCACGAGAGACTTTATTTTCTTGGGCTCCAAAATCACTGCAGATGGTGAGTCAGCCATGAAATTAAAAGATGCTTGCTCTTTGGAAGAAAAGCTATGACCAACCTAGACAGTGTATTAAAAAGCAGAAACATTACTTTTCTGACAAAGGTCCATATAGTCAAAGCTATGTTTTTTCCAGCAGTCATGTATGGATGTGAGAGTTGGACCATAAGGAAGGCTGAATGCCAAAGAATTGATGCTTTTAAGCTGTGGTGTTGAAGAGGACTCTTGAGAGTCCCTTGGGCTGCAAGGAGATCAAACTAGTCAATCCTAAAGGAAATCAATCCTGAATATTCATTGAAAGGACTGATGCTGAAGCAGAAGATCCAATACTATGGCCACCTGATGTGAAGAACCAGCTCGTTAGAAAAGACCCTGATGCTGGGAAAGACTGGAAGCAGTAGAAGGGGATGATAGAGGACAAGATGGTTGGGTGGCATCACTGATCCAATGGACATGAGTTTTAGCAAGCTCTGGGAGATCGTGAAGGACAGGAAAGCTTGGCAAGCTGTAGTTCATGCACAACTGAGCAACTAAACAACAAAGGGGTATGCCTCGGTAAATATTAACAAAAGGACCAAGAAAACTCTAAAACAATATCTATACCTGCGTATCTGTAATTGATATTTCCACCCTGATATCCAATAGCCCTCTCAAACTAAATCTGCTCAAAATAATTACATCAATTCATTCATTCTCTTCACCAATATTTTTGTCTACATATGTTCTCTCTTCTTAAGAAATAACTGCATTACTCATGTAGGCAACCACGAGACAAGTAATGCTGAAAAAAGTAATCTCTTTCTAGGAAGTTGCACCCCTGTAAGATAGCACTATGAAAGACAGAGGTAACTCTTCGTAGAGAGCAGTTGTCTCCAGATTTTCTCACTCTGGCCAACAAGTCAAGGTGCAGGTATTTCCCACACCCAGAGCACCCTCACATTTTTCCCCAGACAAATCTTCTACTGTCCTATTTGGTTGTTTCATTCTGCTTAATGATCAAGGAATTTGAATTATGTAAACTACTCTCCTTTGCATTTAAATGCAGCTGCATACAATCTGCATATCTGCATACAATCTGCTCTATAAATGGGAAGTAAATTCACCTATTTCCATTTTTTCCCACTACAGACACACATATATGAGTGCCCATTGGTGGCATAGGGGAACCATAACTTCAGCAAACATTTTATTCAGAAAAAATTAAGAAAAAAAAAATACTGTGTCACTGGTCCATGGCAATGATAAACTCCTGTGGGTGGATCCTGCTTTTCTGACAGCATAAAAGTTGGTTAGCTAGAAGAATGTTGACTATGGTTGTGAATCAAATTCTGTTTCCAAAAACTGGAATAGTTATAGTTAAGTAAAAAGTTAACTAGTTAACTAACAATAGTTACAGTTAAATAAAAAGAGAAATAAAATGCTTTGTGACTAACATAAACAGGCAAAATTCTGAGAGCATAGAGTACAGATTAAAGAGAGGTAAGTGAAGTTGCTCAGTCGTGTCCGACTCTTTGTGACCCCGTGGACGGTAGCCTACCAGTCTCTTCCATCCATGGGATTTTCCAGGCAAGAGTACTGGAGTGGGTTGCCATTTCCTTCTCCAGGGGATCTTCCCAACCCAGGGATCAAACCCAGGTCTCCTGCATTGCAGGCAGACACTTTACCATCTGAGCCACCAGGGAACCCCAAAGAGAGGTAAACTCTAGAGTAAATGGATGAATGATTATTGGGGAGGTGGGGGAGACAGAAATGCTATTTTATGTACCTCTTCAAAGGCAGGATGAATAAATTTTAGCAAGCAGATGAAGGAGGGGCATAAGATCACCATCCAGCACAAAAGCTGAGTGGAGACCTAGGAATGAAGGTAATCCATAGATTAGTGAGTACGCACTGTGAAAATTCTAGTTCCTACATAGCTCCACTCCTCCATCCAACATGTGTTTCCTCCCCCACCCCCCGATATCACCATATTTCACCTTTTTATTTAGCATCAATGTATTCTCACCTTTCATTATAACGTGTCATCTATATTTTATTATGCTCTACTGTAAAATCCTCAAAAATTGGGAATGTGTGGGTTGATCTGTATTCAGCCAAATGAGACATAGCTAAGGATGGAAAAATATTTAGGATAAGCAGACACACTAATCTTTTTTATACCTCAATTCAAAAAAAAAAAAAGTTTAGTTCTCTCTCTAGCTTTCAAAATAGCTATTTAAAAGTAATTCTTATTGAATATATTCCTTTAAATTATATTTAAATTGAAATTCCTTTAAATTATATTGAATATATATATTATATTCCTTTAAATTATATTTAAAAAAACCTTCTTATCACATGCAGGTACTCAGATATTTTAACTTTTCTATTGATTTCCCTTTACCAAAATCTCATTTTTTACTTCAATGTTTCATAACCCAATGTGTCTCAAATTTTCTTTATAGTTTAATACAATTTGAAATTTTAAAATACATTAATAAATAACAAATACACCAACATTAGGTTAAAATAAATGATAGTTGAGAAAGTTGAGAATCACTGGAAGATTTCTAAATGCCTTAAAAATGTTTATGATTTTAAGAACATAATTCTTGATATACATAGAAAAAGAATTGTATGTGATATGTGGGTATGTGTGTATGTGATTCTATTCAATTTGGGAGCCTATACATCCTCTCAGACATTGAGACCTGTCTCAGAAAACTTTCATTGTGTATTACTTTACTCAAAGTAGCTCCTGTAGTGTGAAATGATCCTCCATTTGTTCATGAAAAAACAATTTTCTCTCAATGTAATTAAGTATTTGTACTTATGGATGGATTTTCTTCTGATTATTTTATTTTATTTCATGTAATACAATGGTATTTTGCAGTAAAGAAAACATACTGCTGTAAAATAAAACCTCCCATGTTCATGTTTCATGCTTTTTTCTCATGAAATATTTTCACTAAGGAATGCTTTCTTAGCTATATTATATTTAAAGTTTTACCATTTACATAACTTTTTCACTCAACAAAAATTGCCATATATAGTAAAACTGAAAGTTCAACCATATAAACAGTGTGAGCTCTTACAGAAACCAATAATGTATAGGTGAAACCAAACTGATTTAATATCATGGAAACAGATGAGTAGTATTTTTGTTTTTGTTTTTGCTTTTTGAGTGAGAGAAGAACTTCTGTAGCATTCTCCTCAATTGAGAATATATTGGATGTGCAGATTCCTATTTTGAACTTCAGAGAATTTTTACTGCTAAGATAATTATTACAACTTTCATGGATTCAACTTTACTACTGACTCAGGTTTTGAAGCACTTGACCCTAAAGTCATATTTATTTTCAATTCCTGTTTAATGAATATACTTATAATTCATCATTTAATTGCATCACATAGGTGAATTTCTGGAGCATTTTATTAGACATTCAGGGAATAATTAAACCACATCAATCAGCTCCAGAAAGACTTTTATTTCCTGAATTTTGTTTCTAAAATTAACTTTCTGCTTTCAGACACATTCTTTGTATACTTAGCATTGTACCACCCAGAAAATTTTTGGAAAATTTCATCACCTTTTTTTTTAATCTCAATTATTTATCAATTCTTCACTCATCAAGTCCAACTCACTCATTTAACAGCTTGAATGTTGTACTAAATCTATTGAGAGTTCAAGGATATTGCTATTCACAGTTTTCAGCTTTGAAATGTAGACATATATGAATTATTATGTATCATATATTATTATATACCATTATATGTAAATGATTATTATATATTTAAGTATAGTAAGTATTAGTTTATATAAATATATGTATCATTATATATGCTCACATGCAAATGATATCTATCTACATACAATCTATCAATCTAAAACTATCTGTGCATTGTACCTGCCTTTAACATCTCACAAAATATCACCCAATGTTTTTACCATTTTGATTATTTGGAACCTGGTATTGATATTTCTTAGAAAATGTAACAGACCCTGAGCAGAATTCATAGTTGTTCGCAAGGAAGAATATAATATACACAGTTTACATGATATTGAATATATCCAAGATGCTCATACTTTTGAGTGAGAAAAGATAAATTTAAATGGAGGGTGATATATGTCATAACTTTAATTTGTTTAACATCAAAGATAGTCAAGGAAAAGAGTAGCATTATAGGAGAATAAATGTAAGGTCATGATCTCCACTCTGTTTTTTGGAAGTCTCTCAAACACATTTACCAGATATTAAACTCAGATTTTTAGATCTTAAAAAAAAAATACCATGCGTAGATTTCATTTTCTTATGGACTCCTCGCAGAATCAGGTTAAGCAAGCAGTATTTGTTAGTAAACACAAAGCAGCCACTCCCATTTTCCACCCTGTCTTGAGCGGATAATAGCTGTGAAACACATCACAAGACTACAATGCGAGGAACAGGACTATTCCATTTTGAATTTCTTTCTGCACTAGCAATGAGGCATAATATTCATTGTTATGAGACATCACATGTGTACCATATCTCAAAAAAGTACTATAGTAATGATAGTTTACAGTGAATGGTGTCGGATTCGTGATCTCTAAAGAAGAAGATTTACCTTCAGGACCAGAGACCAGGTTTGATCTCTCAAGAGCCTTTGTACAGCAGAGTTTTATTAAAGTGAAAGCGGGCAGAGAAAGCTTCTGACATAGACGTCACAGGGGGATGGACAATGCCCCCCTCGCTAGTGTTAGCAAGGGAATTATATACTTTTAAATTACTTATTACAATAAATTAAAAGAATGTCTCAAGGTTGTAAAGATCTTACTAGACTCATAATTTACAAGAAATAAATATTTTTTTATGTGAATAAGACTAAGGAATGTACAGGAAAAAAAGATGTTTGCCCTTTCCTGCTCCTTGAGAATTCCAGACCCCTATTTGCGCTTCAAGAGCCTCAGACCCCTTTCTCCTCCTCAGGGAGCCCGGATTTCTTACCAACATGCCTAGGAATTGACTCTCTCACCACCCCAGCCCCCCTTTTCTTTTAGGAGAATTATGTTGCCAAGAGAAAGGGGCATCATTTTCACTCCATCACTACTTTCTGCTGTTGAGGGGCATGGCCCCTTAAATTGTTGAGGGAACATATTCTTCTAATCCTCATATTAAGGGTCTCTGATCCAGGGGCCCCAAGTAATAGTTGGAGGAGGTTGTGGCACTCATAGGAGCCTGGACAACCATTTATAATTTAAAAGCTTTCAAACAGTTAGAAACAAATCCAGTTACAGTTACAAATGTAAGGCAAAATAGTCATTAAACCAAGTTAAAACATAATGAAAATTAAAAGTTACATTATGTCCATAGTAACACCAGTCCATTTTAGGATTGTTAGATGTCTCAGATTAAGAAAAGGCATCACATATGATTGTTGTTGGTGAAGGTTTTTGCAGAGTTGAAGAAAGTCCATTCCTTGAAGCGGAGAAACCCACCATGTTAAACCTTCAATTGATGGGGATTGATTGGGGGGGGGGGGGGGTTGCTCCACAGACCCATCAGTAAGACCGATTCTGGAATGCAAGATAGGAAAGTGTTCAGAACACTTAAAGGCATTGTCTTTAGGGTCAAAGGGCAGACTCAGGACTTTTAGAGTCAGCAGAAGCAACCCCACCTAGATTCTCAGGTCCATCTTGGTCCTGTGGCTTCTTTAACTCAAAGGCTGGGTGAGGAGTTAACCTGGTAATGTCTGTTGAAAAGCTAAAAGCTGAGTCACATGGTTAATTTTAAGGCTTCAGGATCTACAACAATCAGTTCAGTTCAGTTCAGCTGCTCAGTCATGTCTGACTCTCTGCGACCCCATGGACTGCAGCACGCCAGGCCTCCCTGCCCATCACCAGCTCGAAGAGTTTACTCAAACGCATCTCCATTGAGTCGGTGATGCCATCCAACCATCTCATCCTCTGTTGTCCCCTTCTCTCACCTTCAATCTTTCCCAGCATCAGTGTCTTTTCAGATGAGTCACCTCTTCCCATCAGGTGGCTAAAGTATTGGAGTTGCAGCTTCAGCATCAGTCCTTCCAATGAACACGCAGGACTGATCTCCTTTAGGATGGACTGGTTCGATCTCCTTGCAGTCCAAGGGACTCTCAAGAGTCTTCTCCAACACCACAGTTCAAAAGCATCAATTCTTCTGTGCTCAGCTTTCTTTAGTCCAACTCTCACATCCATACACGACCACTGGAAAAACCATAGCTTTGACTAGATGGACTTTTGTTGGCAAAGTAATGTCTCTGCTTTTTAATATGCTATCTAGGTTGGCCTAACTTTCCTTCCAAGGAGTAAGCGTCTTTTAATTTCATGGCTGCAATCACCATCTGCAGTGATTTTGGACCCCCAAAATAAAGTCTGACACTGTTTCCACTGTTTCCCCATCTATTTGCCATGAAGTGAGGGGACCGGATGACATGATCTTAGTTTTCTGAATGTTGAGCTTTAACCCAACTTTTTCACTCTCCTCTTTCACTTTCATCAAGAGGCTCTTTAGTTCTTCTTCACTTTGTAGGAGGAGAAGGGGACGACAGAGGATGAGATGGTTGGATGGCATTAACGACTCAATTGACATGTCTGAGTAAACTCCAGGAGTTGGTGATGGACAGAGAGGCCTTTTGTGCTGCAGTCTATGGGGTGGGGTCGCAAAGAGTTGGACAGGACAGAGCAATCAAACTGAACTGACTGATACCGTCTGAGTTAGTTGCAACAGTCTTTTTTAAAGAGTGATTTGGTCCAAATGCCTGTTTTCATAACATGGCAGATATCTGGAGCTGATTGAGTGAGAAATCTATCCTTTAAGATCATTTCTCCCTCTGTAATTTTGGGATCAATGTCAGTAAACATGCGGAGAGCCTCCAGGAGTCTATACTAGGAATTTACCAGGAGTTTCCCTCTCTCCCTGTTCTACGTCAGCCAACTTAGCATAATTTAAAGTCTTAGTGTGCACTCACTTGAGTCCTTCAAGAACACATACAGCAAAGTGGCTCTGTTACAGGAACTGCTTGGCCCCCAGTAGGAAGGCGGGCTATTAGGTGTTCCCTCTTTCCCCTTGTTTCATGTTCAAGCCATTCATCTCCAAAAGTAGTAGCTTCCCCTCAAACTTAAGTTTTGAGTCAGCAGTCACGTCTGTCCAAGTCATATATTACATCTTTCCAAGTAAGGTCATAAAGTAAAGTTAGTCCCGTAAAGGCTTCTATGTACTTTTCTGGATTCTCTAGATAGTCTTGAGCACAATTGGGACTGTTTGAATTTCTACCAAGACTGAGGCAACCTCTTCCTGGAAGGGTGCCCTGATTCTCAGCCTGTTCAGTTGCGAGCCCCAGATACAGGGGCAAAGTAAGAAAACGGGAGGCAGCTGAGGATTTCACACCCAAATCTGCACCCTTAGGACTTAAGTCTGGAATGTCTCACAGAGAGATAAAGAGCAACACATATAACACTTCTACCCATTTCTCTTGTTTTCTACAGAATTGGTCTACTTGTAAAACATAATAATTGAGATCCTTCAACAGGTCAGCATTCCCCGTCTTCCAAAGGATACCTTGGCCATTCAGTATCACAGAAGAAAAACAGGCATATCTTTTTTAAACTCTGGGGATCAAACTTGTCCCCTAAAATACATTTTAAAGGTGGATCTGGAACTGCCGGCTCACATCAGTACGAGGAAAAAAAGCAGCATCCACAGCCATGGCTTTTTTTCACCAGCAGCATCCTTCCCTGCTCTAGATGGGGGTGTAGACAGACTCTCCACCGAAGCTCTCCTTTCCTGGTTGGACTTCAGTTCAGTTCAGTCACTCAGTCGTGTCCGACTCTCTGTGAACCCATGGACTGCAGCACGCCAGGCCTCCCTGTCCATCACCAGCTCGAAGAGTTTACTTAAACTCATCTCCATTGAGTCGGTGATGCCATCCAACCATTTCATCCTCTGTCGTCCCCTTCTCCTCCTGCCTTCAATCTTTCCCAGCACCAGGATCTTTTCATGTGAGGCAGCTCTTTGCATCAGGTGGCCAAACTATTGGAGTTTCAGCTTCAACATCAGTCTTTCCAATGAACACCCAGGACTGATCTCTTTTAGGATGGACTGGTTGGATCTCCTTGCTGTCCAAGGGAATCTCAAGAGTCTTCTCCAACACCACAGTTCAAAACATCAATTCTTTGGTGCACAGCTTTCTTTATAGTCCAACTCTCACATCCATACATGAGTACTGGAAAAACCATAGCCTTGACGAGATGTCCCTTTGTTGGCAAAGAAATATCTCTGCCTTTTAATATGCTGTCTAGTTTGGTCATAACTTTCCTTCTAAGGAGTAAGCATCTTTTAATTTTATGGCTGCAATCACCATCTGCAGTGATTTTGGAGCCCCCCAAAATAAAGTCAGTCACTGTTTCCATTGTTTCCCCATCTACTTGCCATGAAGTGATGGGACTGGATGCCATGATCTTAGTTTTCTGAATGCTGAGCTTTAAGGACTTAGTCTGTCCCTTACCGATGCAGGTGCCTTACTCGTCCCTTCCGGTTCTACCACCGAGGCGAGGTGGAGAGGCACCAGCGGTAGACCTGATGGCATCCCAGGCTGATTTAGTTCTATACCACCAAGACTTTTGTTTGATTTGCCCTTTTCCTCTGATGCCACCTGAGGTGGAGCACAGTAGCTTTTGGAATGCCTTCCAAGCTAGGACTACTAGGGGAGGCATCCATCTCATGTGCCTGGGCACATTCCTGAGTATAGTCCTGACCACTGTAGAAATGGTAAGCCATAAAGGGGCGAACAATAACCAAGATGTCCCTTCCAAGTGTCACCACGCCAGTCAATGTGATAGCAAAAGAGGTGGTGGAGGGTTGGCCAGTGAGGAAAAAGTGGTTTTTGTCCTCAAGCTACTAGGACCAATCCCTCCACTTCATTTCCACAGATTCCACAAAAGAAATATCTAAGGAGTTGAGACAAAAGCCACCAGAGAGCCTCCTCTGGTCCACTAAGAGGTGGCGCTATCAAGGGAAGAAGCCTATTGCATTTCTAACCTGACTAGATCCCGCAATTTCCAATCTGTGACCTCAAAAACCTCATGGTCACCAGCAGTGCTTCTATCCACATAGACAGGAGACACAGCTGTGACAAAGACTCACTTTCAGGTCTCTGGCCCCTGAGGCAGGCAGCCAGGACCTCTAGCTCAAGAGGCATTCCTGGAGCTAGAGTTCCACCTCGCTCCCAAACGTACCCCTGTAACTTTCGGCTCCTAGTAAGGTTAGGTGCTCCCGTGACTACCAAGCTTAGAGTTTAAGTAAAAGTACATAGTAACAGCATGAATCACAAGTCCATTGAAAGTCTAAGATCCAATAGATTAGGTTAGTAGTTCTAGTTCTCCATGCAGTTGTGAAACGGCCAAAGAGACCAGGAAAGGATGACCGAGAAAGCAAAGTTCGGTCCACATGCTTTGCCCATTTCTGGCTGCTCCCCTCGCAAGGACCTTGGGTGTCTCTTGGCATTGGCAGATTGGTATAAACCTCCAACAAAGCTCCCCTTTTTGGGGCTGCCTTCAGTCATTTGGAGGCAGAGCAGGGCCCATCACTTGCTTTGCGCAGGGTGTGTCATTCATTCACACAAGCACACCGTAGAGTTAGTAAAGTAAAGCAGAAAACATGCATACTGAGAAAGCAGAGGGAGCTCTGAGTGTCCTTACCTTGCCCTGAAGATCCCGGATAAGCCCCCAAGATGACAGCTTACAGTGAACGGTGTCAGATTCGTGACCTCCAAAGAAGGTTTAACTTCTGGACTAGGGACCAGGCTTGATCACTCAAGAGCCTTTGTGTAGCAGAGTTTTATTAAAGTGAAAAAAGGACAGAGAACACTTCTGACACAGACACCAGAACACGGATGGAGAATGCCCTCCTTGCTAGTGTTAGCAAAGGAGTTATATACTTTTTAATTACTTATTACAATAAATCAAAAGAAGGTCTCAAGGTTGTAAAGATCTTACTAGATCCACTCCCGTAATTCACATTTTAAGATCACAGGATTGGCCAGAAGGATTTCAGGAAGGAGAAACTGTCCTCAAGCAGGATACATTGCTGTTATATAATCCTTAGTACAGAGTTTAAACTGAGTTGTTTGTTGTGTAATCATCAGTTCTATGCTTAAAGAAATAAACGTTTTTTATGTAACTAAGACTAAGGAATGTAGAGGAAAAAAAGATGTTTGTCCTTTCCTCCTCTTTGAGAATTCCAGACCCCTATCTCCGCTTCAAGAGCCCCAGATCCCTTTCTCCTCCTTGGGTACCCTGGACTTCTCATCAACCTGCCTAGGAATTGACTCTCTCAGTAATCTTATTAAGAATACATTACATCACATGTGGGCTTCCCTGGTGGCTCAAAGGTTAAAGCCTCTGCCTGCAATGTGGGAGACCTGGGTTCGATCCCTGGGTCGGGATGATTCCCTTGAGAAGGAAACGGCAACCCACTCCAGTATTCTTGCCTGAAGAATCCCATGGTCAGAGGAGCCTGGTGGGCTACAGTCCACCGGGTTGCAAAGAGTCGGAAACGACTGAGCGACTTCACTTTCACTTTCACACCACAGGTATCCTACATGCATGGTGAAATTCATTCAAGTAGAAGTCAGAAAACTCTAGGCTATTTCAGATTTTTATTTTCCATTGATTTGTTTTTCCTATAACTTCTTTTCTCCACAACAGAGTTGATCCTTAAATAAAAAGGCAGCTAGTTGGGGGGAAATTTTTAAATAAAACAACATTTTCAAGAGATTACTTACCTTTAACACTGTATCATAGATCCTGATGAGATTACATTATTTTTATCAGAAGTATCTTTTTCATATTCAAATATATTTCATTGTCTGTTTGCTGGCCTCATGTGATACCTTTGTGGTACTGGGGGAATATAATTAGAGAACACAGCAATAGGAAATCACTAGTGGGAGTCTTTGCAATCGTCAGTTTTTTACTTTTCACATGAGGATGGGTTTGCTAATTGGATTAAGTCTGTCTCTAATTGTAATCTCAGCAAGCATCAGTTAAAGGAAGAACTGCCATGTCACACCTGCCTTGCGTGCTAGGAGGTGAAACAGGCCAGTTAATAAGAATCATTTAAGGCACAGTCTATGTGCATAATTAACTAAGCCTATTTCCTTGATTAAAAATCTGCTTATCAAGGCTAGTTGTTCAACTGAATCTTCAGAGATATCTGAAGTAACTACTTATAGTATTTGAACTAGAGGTGGATTAAAGGTGTCACCAAATGTTTTAGTTAGTAGGTGACACAATTGCTACTGATTTTACAGGCTTTAAAAGGAGTGTAAATACTGAGCTTTCGTCAAAATGGATAGTAGATAATTATAATTGCATTTAGAATATTTTCAGTGATGAATTACATGGGGGATACAAGGAAATACAGTTGTATCTGCTGGGATGGAATCTCTGTGAGCTAATTTGTGTCTATGAACAATTAAATGATATTTACTGGAGTAGAGAGTTATTTGCCAATATCAATGCACTTCTGTATTTAAAAAACAAACAAAAAAAAACTTCCAGACTACAACCCAGGGTCCTTGCATATATGTGGGGCAAAGTGACCTATTTTTAGCCAGTGAAAATTGAATAAAGGTTGGCCTTAACTTCACTCAGTAACTCAAGGGACATTTTAAGGGCTTATATGATATTGATTATATGTGGAATCCAAAAAAAAAAAAAAAAAAAGTTGGACAAATGAGCCTACTTACAGGATAGAAATAGAGTCACAGATGTAGAAGAAAAACGCATGATTATCAAGTGGGAAGTGAGGGAGGGATAAAATGGGTGGTTGACATCTACAGACTACTATATACAAAATAAATAACTAATAAGAACTACACAGCATGAGGAACTACACTACTCAGTACTCTGTAGTGACCTATATGGGAACAGAACCTAAGAAAGACTCGATATGTGTTTATATACAACTGATTCACTTTGCTGTACAGAAGAAACTAAGAAACACTGTAACTCAACTACACTTCAATAAAAATTAATTTAAAAAAACTGAATTCCAAATGATTGCATGGGACAGAGACACTTTTCCACCGCCACAGGCAACCCACATTATGGTATGTGTGCATTGAGAAATAAACTCTGGTTACATATCAGATTTAGTACTCTTAAGACCTGGGAAATAGGAATTCTGCAAAAGTTTGTGTGAGTAGTGAATATTATTACAGTCTGAAATTTCCTCAGCAATGTGAGAGGTACTGAGGTGGCCAAAAAATTTCTTCCATTTCTTAATAAAAATAAAAGACACACCTTCCACTTTCACCAAGACCTTTATTGAACAACACATTGTTTTGTCCCACTACCTTCTGCCATTTGTCAGGCAATTTCATAATTCCATCTTCCCAAAACTTCATCTTTTTTTTTTTTTAGCAAAGAACTGTTTCAAGTGCCTTTACAGTCTTCCAGGGAGTTGACAGCAGTAAAGAATTCACCTGCAATGCAGGAGGCTGCCTGCAATGTAGGAAACGCCAGTCCAGAGGATCCCTAGATGGGAATCCCCTGGAGAAGAAAATGGCAATCCACTCCAGTATGCTTGCCTGGGAAATGCCGTGGGCAGAGGGGCCTGGTAGGCCACAGCCCACGGGGTCCCAAGAGTCAGACATGACTTAGTGACAAAACCACCATGAACAGAATTTTCTGAGGACCAAAATAAATGGAAATCCAAAGGTACAATGTCTGGTGAATACAACAGATGAACCAGAACTCCCCAGCCAAGCTGTAACAGCTTTTGCCTGGTCATCAAAGAAACATGCAGTCTCATGCTGTCCTGGTGGAAGATTCTGTGTTTTCTGCTGACAAATTTCAGAAGCTCTTGGTCAAGCTCTGCTTTCAGCTGGTCTAACTGCGAGAAGCACTTGTTGGAATTAATTGTTTGGTTTTCCGGAAGGAGCTCATAATAGGGGATCCCTTTCCAATCCCACCATACACACCAAATCACCTTCTTTGGATGAAGACTAGTCTTTGGTGTGGTTAGTGGTGGTTCATTTCAATTTCCCCACAGTCTTGTCCATTCTACATTATTGTACAGTATTGACTTTTCACTGCCCATCACAATTTGTTTTAAAAACGCAAGGTGTTCATTACTTTTAAGTAGAGAATTGGGCTTCCCAGGTGGCATCAGTGGTAAAGAATTTGCCTCCAATGCAGGGGAGATGCAAGAAGGAGATGCAAGAAATGCTGGGTTAGATCCCTGGGGTCGCAGAGCTTATCTGGGGTAGAAAATGGGGCCCCACTCCAGTACTCTTGCCTGGAAAATTCCATGGGCAGAGGAGCCTGGTGGGCTATAGTCTATGGGGCTGCAAAAAGTCAGACATGACTGAGCGACTGAGCACACACACAAGCAGAGAACCACATGCAGAAATACAGTCAAGGAGTTTTTTTTTTTTGGCTTAAGTGGAACACAAACATCAAAGCAATTAACATAAACAAGCTGTTGTAAATGATTTTCAAAGCTTGATTTGGATATTTTGAGCATATCCTCTGTCTCCCACGTGATATAATGTGGACTGTTCTCAATTAATGTTTCAATTTGATTGCTATCGACTTCAACTGGTCCACCTGACCATACAGCATTGTTCAGCAAGAAACCTCCAGCATGAAACTACACAAACCACTTTTGACATGTTCGATCAGTCACAGTACCTTTTCCATTCACTGCACAATTGTGTGTGTGTGTTTTAGTTGTCCTTTTACCATTCTTTAAATAATAAAGCACCATATGCCAAAAATGTTGCTTCTTTCTTCCATCTTCAATATTAAAATGGTTACACAAAAATTCACCAATTTTGATTTTTTTCTAATGCACGCTGATATGACAGCTGTCACAATACCATCTAAAAACTGTTCTGAATGAAGTTAAAGGCAACGAAGTGCTTCTAGACCCATCTCATGGGAGAAAACAAATGGACCGACCCCCCCATGCTAATATCGGTAGTTTCTTTTTCTCTCCAGTTTGTGGAGAACTGTGAGACTTCCTATACAGAACACAAATTCTTTTTAAATCTACAATGTTCCTCCCTGAATTGTTGTCAGCTGTAAAAGAGTGCTCAAGGTAACTGTGGAATAACTCAGCTGGATCATTCAGGGCCCTGGACATAGCTGAGTAATTGAGAAAAGTCATTAGTGACATTATAGTCCCTGCCTTATTTTACCTCCAGAGCGGTTTGCCAGTGCTTATGCTCGGGTTCAATAAACTGCAGCATCAGCGGCATGTATGAACTCAAGAAGTGGCTTACACTTCTTCCCCATGTGTTTTTTATTTCACCCACTGCATGCTTTACTCCAGTACATCTCCTACCATCAAAATAAGAAGCTCAGGTTTATTCCTACTATGAGCTTTTAGGGATGTTAGAAAAAACACGTTATCATACACTTAGTCAAGTCAATATGCTAGCCCTGTGGTCTCTACCCAGCTGACGCGTCAAGCAATATGCCAAAGGATAGCATGGTTTTCTTATTAAAGGGTGACTTGTATGCTACAGTTAAATATCTATTAAAATACATGATTTTTTACTGTAGATTCTTTTTTTTTATCTAAGCTTATCTTAAGGGGTATGTGTATATAGCAATTTATGGCTATTAAATTCACAATCTCTGTGATCCATTGTTAGTTATACTGCTTAGGGTAAAGCATTTAGAAAAGGATTGTTATACAAACTGAATTAGATGAAGGCATTGAGAAAGAAATAGTAGGGCATTTGTCAAAGTCATATTAGAATGAGTATCATTTTAAAGAATTGCTTTTTGTAATCTTTCTGTTTCTATATCCTCTCCAAAGGAAAGAAGTAAAAGCAGCACCAGCATGATGGTCAGGCCTTTTACTTATCAGCACATGGTACAAGAACTTAAATATTTCCTATCTTCAAATCTTGCATTACCAGAAAATAACTGAAGCAATGAGATTTCGTTTCAGACATTCAGTCTTGTGAGCTCAAGATTCTTTTTTTGTGTCTCAGCTAAGTACTACTGAGATAAAAAAAAAAACAAACACAAAAATGAACTAACTCTCGCATAGAAAAGCTTACCTTACCTTGACATAAGCATGTTCATAACAGATTAGATGAGGACCTCATGACATAATGATATGAGAAGTAATTAAAGACCATTCTAAAACAAGGTGTCATTTTAAGAAAATTTAGAAGACTAATGGAAATATAAATATATCTTTAAATTGGCAATAAAAGTAAACAGAGAAAAATGAAACAAATGGGATATATAAAGTAGACATTTAAGCTTTAAAAACTTTATTCATTCAGAAATACTGTGAAAGCTTACATATTCTTATTTACTGTCCATAGTAAACTAATTTGCTAAGATTTTGTTATTTTAGGAAAGATATTTTCATGCAGATATAAGTTATTTCCAATATGCTCAATAAATGCCTTTGTTTATATGCAGAATGAGGAAAGAAGTGATTTCTGTTTTAGATAACCAGTTTTCACTTTTCCAAAGGACTATGTCTGTGGTATGTTTTGATGACTGACTTTTGATTCCAATTTTTCCCAGAAGATATAAATATCCATAAAGCCCTGAACTAATGCCCTTAAATAAGTCAGCTATTGAAGATGTTTTATCCTAAGACCATGACTTGTAATTTGGAAAGTTCTGTGCATGCATTAATTTTACAGGGACCTGCCAATCTATTTTACTACAATTTTTATCCTTGCTCTTTTACTTTCTGCTGTCTCTAGTAGTTTAATTTTATAGTTCCTTAAGTATTTTAATTTTAAAAACTAGGTCCTAAAGTTTCATATTGTGATGAACAGAGATTATAAACATACACTTCTAAATGTCATAGTTTCAACTAAATTATCAGAAAATGCCTTTTATATGTCTATTATTTAATTTAGAAATATACTGAAAATACATGAACTATTTAAATTGTATTATGTTAAACAGCAAACTAATACAGATATATTTTCAATTACCTAACATAATTTATTGAATGAGAGAATACTTGGTGCTATAGGCATGAAGGTTAAAGGGGTCTTGGAAATGGGCCTTCAGAACCATTTATCATAAATGCTCAAACTAATAACAAATGGCCACCCTTTCATAAACAAATTTAGTTGCATTTTAATGTATATATCTTGGTCATTGATCTTACAGTAGAGGTACTATATAACAGCAATTGGGAATTACAAAAATAAAACAATTTCCTTAAACCTAGGAAATATGTTTACTGTGATTGTTAGAGATGCATAAAGGAATGAAACATATTCTTGGGTACAAGAAATCAGTAAAATTCAAAGAGAGATTTGTCAAAAGAATATTTCTGGAGAATAAAAGGTACGGCAGTTCTACAACTTTGTACTTCAAGCTTATACTAAAAATGCATAACTATAAAGTCGGGCATGACTTAGTGACTAAATAACAATAAACCAACGAGACTAACAGGTACCGATAAAACAATATACCTCAAACTTAAAAGTATACATAGAATATTCTCCAGGATAGATGATGTGTTAGGACATAAAGCAAGACTCAATAAATTTAAAAGGGACAAAATTAGGCACATTATGTTCTCTGAAAACAATGCAGTCAAATTATAAATTAATTATAAAAGGAACTTTAGGAAACTTCAAATATGTGGAAATTAAACAATACACATTTAAATAACTGATCAGGAAGTCACAAGGGATATCATAAAATGATTTGAAATGGATGAAAAGACACAATAAGCTAAACTCATGGGATTTAGCTAAAGCAGTATTTAGAGGGAAATGTATAAATATCTACAATAATTTTGGAGAAAAGCATCACACCAATAACCTAACTTCCACCGTGAGAAACTGAAAAAGAAGAGCAACTAAATCCAAAGCAAACATAAAAATGGAAATAAAGAGGACTTGAATGTGAATTAATGAATTATCTAATAGAAGGAAAAACTAAATTAGAGAAAAACCAAAGAACCCCAAAACTAGTTTTTTGAAAATATGAGTGAATGGACAAATTTTACATAGAGTGACCAAGAGAAAAAGAAAAACAAAACAAAAAAAACCTCTTTATTAAAATAAAAAATGAAATGGTGGAGCATTGCTACTGATCTTTCAGCAATAAAAGAAGAATATGAGGGAATGCTACGAGCAGTTGAATGCCAACAATTTAGAAAACTGAGATTGAATAGAAAATTCCTGGTAATACATAAAGTACAGGGAAAAAATACCCTCAAATGCAGATGCCTTTACTGGTGAATTCTACCAAACATAAAAATAACTCACACTAAACCTTTACAAATTTTCCTAACAGAAGAGGAAGAAACATTTCACAGCTTACTTCATGAGGTAAGCATTACCTCAATACCAAAACTGGACCTATTTTATATTTCCTAATAAACACTATATTCTATATAATTTTACCATGTTAAATAATCAACCAGAAAATTTGCTTCATATTAAAAACAGTAAAACCAGCATGTCATTCCTAGATCATAAAAGGATTGAATCTCTTTTTTTCTCTTACCAAATTGTATTTTGTAAATGTTAAATTTTAATTACTTTAACTAGACAATAATCTAGAATTTAGGAAACTTAGTTTTTAGAAACCTTAGCTATAAAGCTTTTTCATCTCAGTCTCAAATTTTATACATTTTCAAATTTATGCTAGATAAGGGATAGAAAGGCACAGGAATTTATTCATTCGAGTAAGCTCAATAAATATTTCTATACTATGTTTCCCACACTTAAAAATAATTACCTATAAGAATGCATTTGTATTACAGCACAGGAAACTTGAATTTATGGATTATCAACTATATGTCATGCAAGACATTACTGAAGCAGACATAAATAAATTAGAATCTTAATCTCCAGAGAACGTCAAGACTTTTTGTCATAATGAAGATTATTGCATCTAAGGAACAAAGACTTTACAAAACTTAATTTTTTAATAGTGTAAAATTACAGATACACTCATAAGTACATAATTGATTCAACATAGCAATAATTTAGAAATACATATTCTGTAGCAGCATAAAATAGAATATGAATGAACACCTAATGTTCAGCATTGAGATCAGACCTATTTATACAAGTGATTTTGCCATTTTCATTGTATTAACCTGACATTAACCTGATCCTAATCAGTCATTTCATCAAAGGGTCACTTACTTACAGGTTGGGTAAAAGTGTTGATTAAATAAACAGCCAATTATTATCCAGTTAATTCTGTTCGTTGATGCTGCCTTAAATACTATTAAATATTCTAGATAAAAATATCTAATTATTTACGAGGATTATCCTCAAGATGGACTTTCCCCATGGCTCAGTCAGAAAGAATCTGCCTGCACTGCAGGAGCAACAGGGGACAGAGGTTTGGTCCCTGTGTGGGGAAGATCCCCTGGGGGAGGAGCCCACGCCAGTACTCCTGCCTGAAGAGTCCCCGCATGGACAGAGGAGTCCAGCGGGCTACAGCCCATGGGATTGCAAAGAGTTGGACATGACTGAAGCAATTCAGCAGGCAGCACTCTCAAGGTAGTGTAAGAGTTCTCTATTGCAAGAAATGATACTCCTGTGTAATAAAAATCTAGATTCACTCTCCTATTGGAGGGAGAGTTCAGAGAGGAAGACAAAATTTTAGAATACGGTTTAGAATAGCAGTGATCTCTGTCAGTATCAATTTCTCTCCCAGGAAACATCGACATCTTGCTTTAAGGAAGGGATCTACTCTAAAACTGGTGAATAGAGATAAAATCTGGTACCTCAGGACCAAGAACTTAGTACATGGGAAATTAACTGTCATCAACTGAGTTAGTGTTCAGAACAGAAATGTAATTATAGTTGAAAACAGGAAAGTGAACCACTAACTAGGGTAGACTAATAGTTATTTGGAACTGGCTATCCACAGTGGAAGTTAAGGAATCTCTGCTTCAAAATGTGGTATGAACTGAGAAGTTGAAATTGAATACTGGATTTATAGCCATAACTTAATTTCAGATTCAAGCCAAATGTAATGCTGATTAAATTAAAAACATTGATTTTTTGTTGTTTAGTTGCTAAGTTGTGTCTGAGTCTTTGTGACCCCATGGACTGCAGATTGCCAGGCTCCTCTGTCCATAACACTTTCCAGGCAAGCAAACTTCCTTCTACAGAGGAACTTCAAACACATGAATCAAACAGGCCTGTCCTGCTTGGCAGGCAGATTCCTTATCACTGAGCAACCAAGTGAAGTGAAGTGAAGTGAAATTCGCTCAGTTGTGTACAACTCTTTGCAACCCCAGGGACTATACAGTCCATGGAATTCTCCAGTCCAGAATACTGCAGTGGGCAGCCTTTCCCTTCTCCAGGGCATCTTCCCAACCCAGGCATCAAACCCAGGTCTCCTGCATTGCAGGCAGATTCTTTACCAGCTGAACCACCAGGGAAGCCCAAGAATACCGGAGTGGGTTGCCTATCCCTTCTCCAGCGGATTTTCCCGACCCAGGAATCAACTGGGGTCTCCTGCATTACAGGCAATGGCTTTACCAACTGAGCTATCAGGCCATCGTGAAACCCCTACATTTACTAATTTAGAGTTTTATAATTTTAAACCATGGTAGTTTTGTTAGAAACTTAGTTTCTAGGATCAGTGCATATATATATAAATATATATACATGCACACACACATGATGTTTGTGTGCATATGGGTGTACACATACAAATAGTATATTTACAACAGTCCTTTGAGTTAATTTTTTTTCTTTTTTGTAAATGAAAAAATATGAGGTTCAACATTTTAAGTAAATTTAAATGTTACAAGAAAAATAAATAATACTCTCATTTTATAATGCCTCCACTCTGGGATGATGTACTCATTTGTCTGAATCTCAGAATAAATCTATTGT
This sequence comes from Cervus canadensis, assembly GCF_019320065.1. Lineage (NCBI taxonomy): Eukaryota > Metazoa > Chordata > Mammalia > Artiodactyla > Cervidae > Cervus > Cervus canadensis. Next base: position 4,605,287 of record NC_057410.1, read on the forward strand.
ATTGATAGAGTTGTTATGTCTAGACACTTTTCAGTATTTTCTTCCTATCCTATTACAAGTTTCAACCTGAGAGTGTGTATGATTCAGGTAACTTTTGTATCTCCAACTAATTAAATCATTTAATAGGCATTTATTTAAAATTAGCTACTTGTTTAAGTGAACTTTGTCCACATATAGAAATACAATGTATCTTTCTTTATTCAATAAGTACACTGTCCAGTGGCATTACATGCTTTGACAAACATTTTCAGAAAGTGCTAGGTATCAATTTATTTTCATTCCAATCCTTTGTTCGTTTCTTCCAAATCTTGCAAGTAGCCCGGAAACCTAAGCAAATTTGTAATACTTTATCTTGATAGCTTCAATGACCATATGGACATTTTACTCATTTAATTGCTTATTTAACTCTAGATATTTATTTGAAATTATTCAATTGACATACTCCTTGAGAGATTAACTCTCCCTTGACATGCATTATCTGAAAAATCCTCAGAAAGAGATTTTACAGAAAAAGCAAAAGTAAATCCTGCTCTGGCTTCCTCCTCTTATCATATCTCTGAGATTACTCATGCAAACACTTCAACAAAAAATTAGAGGATAATGAAATTACCTCTGAGAACAAATGTGGCAGATTATACTCCTCTAGGTATTATTTTTCAATTTCTTTGTTTGAACTTTTGTATATGGGCTATAAACACTGGAAGGTTTCTTTTCTATCTTCAGTTCAGTTCAGTTCAGTTCAGTTCAGGCGCTCAGTTGTGTCCGACTCTTTGCAACCCCATGAACCACAGCACGCCAGGCCTCCCTGTCCATCACCAACTCCCAGAGCCTACCCAAACTCATCTCCATGGAGTCGGTGAAGTCATCCAACCATCTCATCCTCTGTTGTCCCCTTCTCCTTCTGCCCTCAATCTTTCCCAGAATCAGGGTCTTTTCAAAAGAGTCAGCTCTTTGCATCAGGTGGCCAAAGTATTGGAGTTTCAGCTTCAACATCAGTCCTTCCAGTGAATATTTAGGACTGATTTCCTTTAGGATGCATGCCAAGGGACTCTCAAGAATCTTCTCCAACACCTCAGTTCAAAAGCATCAATTCTTTGGTGCTCAGCTTTCTTTATAGTCCAACTCTCACATCCATACACGACCACTGGAAAAACCATAGCCTTGACTAGATGGACCTTTGTTGGCAAAGTAATGTCTCTGCTTTTTAATATGCTATCTAGGTTGGTCATAACTTTTCTTCCAAGGAGTAAGCATCTTTTAATTTTATGACTGCAATCATCATCTGCAGTGATTCTGGAGCCCAAAAAATAAAGTCAGACACTGTTTCCACTGTTTCCTCATCTATTTGCCATGAAGTGATGGGACCAGATGCCATGATCTTAGTTTTCTGAATGTTGAGCTTTAAGCCAACTTTTTCACTCTCCTCCTTCACTTTCATCAAGAGGCTCTTTAGGTCCTCTTCAATTTCTGCCATAAGGGTGGTGTCATCTGCATATCTGAGGTTATTGATATTTCTCCTGGCAATCTTGATTCCAGCTTATGCTTCCTCCAACCCAGCGTTTCTCATGACGTACTCTGCAGATAAGTTAAATAAGCAGGGTGACAATATACAGCCTTGACATACTCCTTTGCCTATTTGGAACCAGTCTGTTGTTCCATGTCCAGTTCTAACTGTTGCTTCCTGACCTGCATACAGGTTTCTCAAGAGGCAGGTCAGGTGGTCTGGTATTCCCGTCTCTTTCAGAATTTCCCACAGTTTATTGTGATCCACAGAGTCAAAGGCTTTGGCATGGTCAATAAAGCAGAAATAGATGTTTTTCTGGAACTCTCTTGCTTTTTCAATGATCCAGCAGATGCTGGCTATTTGATCTCCGGTTCCTCTGCCTTTTCTAAAACCAGCTTCAACATCTGGAAGTTCACGGTTCATATATTGCTGAAGCCTGTTTGAACTTTTATATGTGGGCTATAAACACTGGAAGGTTTCTTTTCTATCTTACCCTAATACAAAATTTACTCCTAATATGTGACTATAATTATGTGATATGCATTTATATCATATTTTCTATATAACTATTTCTGGCACAAGTTTATAAAGATTAGTTTATTTTTAGTCATCTAGATCAATGAAATTGACCAATGTTGTGAATAAACCTTAGTGGAAAATACTCAAGATCTATGCTAGTTGCAGGGATTAATTATACCTGCACTAGAGCAGGTGCAAAAGGTTTGCCTTTTTAATTTTGTGTGTGTGTTTAACTCAAACCTAACTGAATATACATCTTTACCCTCCAGCTGGCTAGCAAAAGCCACCTCAAGACATGCTTAATGGCTAAAGAGGTAGACAGCCAAGTCTCTGAAATACAGAAATATAGTTGTGTCCAAAAAAAAAAAAACCCTGATAACAGAAAGTAGCGGATGAAACAGAATCTGCCATTTGTTTTCCATCTCTGTTTCTGCTTATTAACCTTATTCCTAATACAGTTTCTCTTTTCCAGACGATGAGAAATATGATCTCTGATACTTCCTGGGACAAGCAATTCACAACTTCACTAGAAGATCCTATTAACATAGAGATGTTATACCTGAAGAAGAGGACACGTACTAAGAGGTCAAAATAATAAATCCTCAATATCTAGGGGTACTGACAGTACCATGTCCATTATAATTGTATTCTGTGTACATATTCTTAATCATCACTAGATGTTTGCTATTATTAATATATTAATACAAAAACATTTCTACAATTACATATATGTAAACAGTTTAATAATCATTTTTACAAATATATATAATTTAAATATATTTTATAAATATGAATATATTTGTAAAAATGTTCCTGTTTTTGTTAGGCTAGCAGAAGCATAGTGGCAATTAAGAGCTTTTTTGTTATTAATTTCTTTAGCAGTCATTTCAGCAATAGTAGCATTGTCATCTGGTGTTCAGTTGCTATATAATCTGAGATGTACTTTTAGGTAATTCAACTTCTCATTCAATGTGCAATATGCTTGCTAATGAAAGAAACGAAATATGATTTCTAAATGTGCTCTAATTTATTAAAATGTACGTAAGCTCTTTTATCATAAGACAATTCAACTGCTTCTTTATTAGCTAGAGCCTTTAGCATGCACTTATCCACATGTAGCACAATGGAGGACCAACCTTAAATAAAGGTTTGACAGTTCACTTAAAAGAAAAATTTTTATCTATTATCCCCAAATCCTTTGAACTTATTCTTTAAGGTCTGAATTCCTCTAACATTCCTCTAACATGTCTTCATTGTTAAAGAAGCTGTTTAAAATTAAAATAATGCCTAAAGCTGTAACACATAAATATAAAAGTATTCAGATTAATACTTTAATAAAACAGGAATAAAAGTATAAATGTGTTGGGGTCCACAGTAAGCCACCCCAAAATGTGCCTCAATAATCAAACTGATTATTTTGAGTTCAATTTACTTAAGAATAGTGAGTGTAAAAAGTACGTTCTGACCCTCCTTTCTGTCCCATGAAAGTAGAAAATAAATGTCTCATGTAAAAGGTGCACTCCTAGCATATGGAGGTAAAAGGACACCCTTATTGTCAGAGATAGGGAATTTGAACAGAAAGGCCTGTATAAACAAACCTTGTTACTTCTTTAATACCCAAAAACTATAAACTGGACTACATATTTTCCCTCTGAAAAGTCATTTGTGCCTTTTTGGTTATATATAATAACAATTCCAGACTTTTTGATCTATCGAATTAAGTCTTGAGAAACCTTATCCCTTCATAATTTCATAAGCTGTCCCAGCAATCTCACTAAACACCAGATACAGTGATTCATTGTCCATTCAAGAAGCATGAACATTTTTTGAAGGGCTTTTTCATATTTTATTTTCTAGATCTGGTGTACTGTAGACAAGCGGAATGGGCTGCTTGAGTGTTAGTTGCTCTGTCATGTCTTACTCTTTTGCAACCCCATGGACCACAGCTCACCAGGCTCCTCTGTCCATGAATTCTCCAGGCAAGAATACTGGAGTGGACTGCCATTCCCTTCCCCAATGGGCTGCTTACTAGTCAGCGAATAGTGTGTCAAAGAGCAGTAAACAGTTAAGTTCTTTGAATGTAAGTCAAACACTTTACTAGGCTCAGCCGATTTTGTTTGTTTTGCTTTCCCGTTAACAAAGCTTTCTTAATAAAATGCTTTGGTCTGTCTCATGTAGACTAGCAGGTTAATAGAACATTTTGCCTCCCCTTCTATTTCACCCCCATTAAACACGTTCACATATACTATCACACAGACACCAGCTTTTGTACAGCTATAGATTCCCACTCCTCCTTCAAGTCTTGGCTCCAGGGTAATCCTATCAGGTGGAATTTGCTGGGCACCAAGTTAAAATAAATAGCCAGACTATATTTTCTATCAAAACATCTTATTTAATTTCTATATGACAATAATCACGACTAGCGATTTTATATTAGTTGCTTACTTGGGTTTTGTTGGTCTCCCCCATGACTGTGAGTTTAAATAAGGACCAGTGCAACTTTTGTGCACTGTGTCCAGTGTCCGAAATATAGTATTCAGTGTCTGAGTTAAAAAAGCATACGCACATACTGATATTCGGTTGTGTATTTAGATGATTATTGAGAAGACACACATCTCTCTCCCTATTCTTTTGCTCTAGTTCATTGAGCTTAGCTCAGTGGTTGAGCCAGTATCTTGGGTATTGGTAGTTGTCTTTGGTTGTCTGGAGGATTCTTCCTTAATAAATAACTGATATTACAAATTTATGCTTTGTCTCAAGCCAGTGCTTCAGCATACATCTTTCCTGACCTTCTAGTTGGACCAATATCACCCTCACATGTATGTTACTGCAAATTTTATATACCTGTATCTTAGAAAATGTCATTCCACACTGAATTTATCTGTTTACATGTAGTAGCCTCCACTGGGTAATACCCTGCTTAAGGATAGGGACTTTTTGTAACTGTCTTGGTATTCCCACTTTTTTGCACCTAATGTATTTCCATATAAAAGTCATATGAAATCTGTTTAAAAGTACATTTAGATTCCATATGTATGCATATCCATATGATATGTCTTTCTGACAGGCTGTAAGTTTGTCCACCCCAACTAAACTGACTCAAATTCATCCCTTTTTATGGCTGAGTAAAATTCCATCGTGTATATATATGACATGACTTCTTTATCCATCAGTCTGTCAGCAGATATCTAGGTTGCTTCCATGTCCCGGTTGTTGTAAATAGTGCTGCAGTGAATACTCGGGGTACACGTGTCTTTTTAAATTACAGTTTTCTATGGAATCTAGAAAAATGGTACAGACGGAACCTATTTGTAGGGCTGAAATAGAGACACAAATGTCCATAACGGACTTAATGGACAGAGCAGGGGAAAAAGATGGTGGGAAACTGAGACAGTAGCATTGAAATATACACATCACCACGTGTGAAATAGACAGGAAGTGGGAAGTCACTGCACCGCACAGGGAGCCCAGCCTGGCGTTCTGGGAAGACCTAGAGGGGAGGATGGGGTGACCTAGGAGGGAGACGATATATATGTATACTGATTCACGTTGTCGTGCAGCGGAAACCAACACACACTGTCAAGCAAATATCCTCCAATTAAAAAATTAGAAAATAACTTTTAGGAAGATGTTTCCTATCCGTTCATTTTTCTTCTCCGATTACAATGTGGACTCTTTGGAAGCACCAGATGAATTGCATTTGTCTCTTTACTACCAGCTACTAGCCCAGTATGGGCAATGTTAGAACACACACAAACCTTCCATGCATGGAATAAAAAGCAAGTAACATTAAATAATGGAAGGTGTGTTTGAGACGACCCAGTCACCTCTTTCACTCAGAGATGAGGAAATGCTCTAAAAGGTAGTATAATTTTCCAAGAGCATAATGCCAACTGGCATCAAAAAAAATGATGAGACTGGTTTTCCCATGGCCAATTTATGAATTTTGTCATCATCCAGTGTACTTTTAGGTATAAGCTTTGGTTTCAACTTCTCTACCCCTCAGGCAGTCACAACCTGAACAAAAGAGAACAGTTGTTGAGTTTCTGAAAGGATTATGAGAGCCCAGAGACTCCATATAAATTAAAGGCAAAAGCCTTCTTAGGATCCTAACATCAGTATATTTCTTGCTTCCCCTTAGGCCATGAATACACTTAGCAGCTTGAATAGATATCATAAGGGAAAAAGAAGATTTCTACATCCTAAACCATTTTCTACCTTGAGAAAGTTGGTATTTTATATTATGTTTGAATATTTTTCTTAAAAAAAAAAAAAAACTTATCTCACTTGGATAGGCTGACATTTAGCCAAAAGTAATTTTCACCACTCCTGATTTTAGCCGGGGGAAGAGTGACTATGAAAAGATAGCCCCACCCTGCCTTGAGGGTTCATGAGTCAAGCTCCCTGTTGTTCTCACCCACTATGGACGCTGACACCTTGGTGAGCTAAGGTACACAGGACTAGAGTGCCGTGTGCGATGGAGAGCGAGGCGACTCCGTCTTTGTGTCTGTCTTGGTTGCCTGGCCACCGTGACGCATTCTCACCTTGCCTCGGTGATGTGGAAGGGCATACTAGATCTGACTGCAAAATAACAGCAGAGTAATGATGAAAAGTAGAAGGAAAAACAGAATGAGAAATGCGTTTCCTTCTCTGGTCATGGTGTGTGCGATCGTTCAGTTGTGTCTGACTCTGTGACCCTATGGACTGTAGTCTGCCAGGCTACTCTGTCCATGGGATTCTCCAGGCGAGAATACTGGAGTGGGTTACCATTTCCTCTTCCAGGAGATCTTCCAGACCCAGAAGGGGTACCTTCTGCATCTTCTGCACTAGCAGTTGAGTTCTTTAGCACTGAGCCACCAAACAGTAGTAGTTCTTTCAATTTATTGAGATGGGGAAGAAAGACTAGAAAACAGAACTATCACTTTCATTTGGCTTTTTCTAAATCTAGGCCTCTTCTAGATGAAGCACTTGTAGATTCCTAAACATGCTAGTGACTATCATCATTGCTTTGCTCCAACTGCCACCGATGTCAAGAATGCACATGAACACTGACCCACCTCTCTGGTCCATCAATGAAAAGTAGAAATGAAAAGAAATGTCACACTTTCAGTGGATCAGGATGAACACTGTCTAACCAAAGCAGATTTACCATAAGAAAAACCAGGAGAGAGGAATGCAACAGAAATCACGTAAGTCAGAGAGAAGGATCCAGCAAGTCAACTAATGCTAAAATATTGTGTAAAATTAAAGCTGAAAAATCTATAAGCGGTATACTAGAAATGGAAATCAGATCGATTTGGGTCAGACAATGAACAGGGAAGGGGTGAATAAAAGTTTTAAATCCAACTCTTGTCATTGTTTTAGTTTCTATTGTAGTTCCCCAAAAGATTATTCTTAGAAATAACTACATTTCATGTATTAAAAAATATAGTCAGCAGGCTCAATACTGAAAGTAAATATTTCCTCTTCAATGCTATATATTAATTCAAAGTAAGAAGTATTATATTGTGAATGACTTCAATTCACAGCAACAGTCCTAAGGCAATGTTCCAAAAGATCTCTTCACTTCATCAAAGTGGTTTTGTTAAGAAATTGCATCTTTCACAGAAACAACAACTGGAACAATTAATTAGCTTCAATTTTAATTAAGTGATGATGTCATTTAGCTTTTGATTGAATTACAACAGCTAGATAAATCTAGACAGCAACATTTAGCTAATTTAATTAGGTATGGCATTGCTTTTCTGTATTTCTACTCTGAATGATTAATAGTTGGGAGCCAGTGCTTTTCCTACACAAGATTCTCTGTACTTTTAATGGGTAGACAAGTGAAAATAATATGTAAATTAAAACTAACTGCATGGTATTTTGTCTTTTTTTTTTTCAACTTTATATTCTTGGAAAGATTTTATGATACACTGCAAATAATTGTCTTTTTCTCTATTTAAAATAAAATTTTCAATAAAAGTTGCTTAATTTTAATAAGAAATATAAATTTAAAGCTTCTTTTAAGATAGTAAGGATTGGTTTCACCATAATCTTCCCTACCTACACTGTTTTTCAAATTATTAATCTATAAAAAATTGACTTGATTTTTCAGTTTAATAATAGGATTGCATTTTTCTTGGTCTCTTTCTTTTTCTTTTTCTTCTCTAGCTTTATGTGCCTAGTGGTGTTTTAATTGCTTGGTTGTGTCCAACTCTTGTGACCCCATGGATTGTAACTCATCAGACTCCTCTGTTCATGGGATTTCCCAGGCAAGAATACTAGAGTGGGTTGCCATTTTCTTCTCCAAGTGATTTTCCTGACCCAGGGATCAAACCCAGGTCTCCTGCATTGCAGGTGGTCTCCTACACTGCAAGTGGATTCTTTACTGACTGAGCCACCAAGGAATCCCCTTATGTGCCTAGGAGGATTGAACTTCAAGTGGTTGTAAGCTGTGATTCAACCTTAAAGTTTCTGGGTTTTCTTAGAAGGCTATTTTATATCAGTTAGAGATTAGATTCAATTCTACTGGGCAATGCAGGGGACACGAGTGTGACCCCTGGCCTGGAAATATTCCACATGCTGCAGAGCAACGAGGCTGGTGTGCCACAACTACTGATCCCATGTTGTGGATCCCACGAGCCACAACGATTGAGCCTGTGAGTCACAACCACTTAACCCATGTGCCGCAACTACTGAAGCCCATGCTTCCTAAGCCAGAAAGCCACAATACTGTGTCTGTGTGCTGCAACTACTGAAACCTATGTGCTGAGAGCCTGCGCTCCATAACAGGAAAAGCCACCAGAATAAGCAGCCTGTACACCACTAGAGAGTAGGCCTTTCTCTCCACAACTAGAGAAAGCCCACGTGGAGCAACGAAGACCCAGCACCATCAAGAATAAAATAAATGAAAAATAAATACATAAACACACACAGAGACTTAAAGTCAGGGGATGGAAAAAAGTATTCCATGCAAATTGAAATCAGAAGGAAACTTGAGTATCAGTGCCTATATCAGACTAAAGAGACTTTAGAACAAAAATTGTTATTATAAGAGACAAAGAAGGACATTACATAATGGTTATGGAATTGACCTAAGAAGATGATATAACAATTGTATATATATAATCCCAACACAGGAGCACCTAATAAAGCAAGTGTTAACAGATATAAAGGAAAAAAACTATACATTAGGGGACTTCAACACTACACTTATGTTAATGTACAGATTATCCAGACAAAAAATCAATAAGGAAATATTTACCTTAAATGACATATCAGATTAGATGGATAAAAAAAATAGATGCCACTAAATGACCACTGGCTCACTGAGGAAACCAAAGAAATTTAAAAAAAAATCCTGGAGCTATATAAAAGTGAAAACACAATTATCCAAACTTTATGGGATACTGTAAAAGTAGTTCTAAGAGGAACATTTATAGCAATACAACCTTACCATTGGAAATAAGAAAAATCTCAAATAAACAATATAAACTTACATCTAAAGGAACGAGACAAAGAAGAACAAACATAACCCAAAGTTAGTAGTAGGAAAGAAATCACAAAGATCAAAGCAGAAATAAATGAAATTAAGACCAAAAAACTGGTTATGTGAAGAGAGAAACAAAGTGGATGAACCTTTAGCTAGACTCATCAAGAAAAAAGGAGGGTCCAAATGAGGACTAAGAAAGGAAAGGAGAGTTACAAATGATACCATAGAAATACAAATAATCGACTTGGGGCGCGCGGGACGGAAGCAGAGTGAAGGCGCCGGGGAGGTGGAGGACGAGCCCCCTCAGGTTACCACCAAAGAACATGATTTTGGTCTAGGGGCTCCAGTTTCTGAAGCTGAAAAATACCAGAATATTCTCCAGCTACAGCAAGAAGTGAGAAATCAAGACAAATTCATCTCTACACTGAAATTACAGGCATTTGGATACCTTCGTGATAGAAAAGGCCCTTTTCTTCATCCGTTGATGGTTTGCTAGTGGGCTGGGAAAGGAAGCTGTGGTCCTCCACTTTAGTCAGCAAATACTTGATTGATTTGGTATCAGTATTTAGCTTAGTCAAATTGAAGATCTCAAACAGACAAATCATGGGTTGGAAGAATATGTTAAGAAACTCTTGGATAGTAAGGAGGTGGTAAGCAGTCAAGTAGATGATTTAACCAGCCACAATGAGCATCTTTGTCAAGAACTGATTAAAACTGACCAACTAGCAGAGCAACTAGAAAAAGAAAAAAATTTTGTGGTGGATACCGCTGACAAGGAACTTGAAGAAGCAAAGATTGAGCTCATTTGCCAGCAAAATAATATAAAAGTATTGGAAGATACAATAAAAAGGCTTAGATCTATAATTTTAGAGACTGAAAAAGCACAAAATAAATCTCCTTCCAGACTTGATTCCTTTGTCAAGACTTTAGAAGCAGACAGAGATTACTATAAGAGTGAAGCTCAAAATTTGAGAAGGATGATCAGAAGTAGATCTAAAAGCCCACGACGCCCATCTCCATCTTCTCGGGGTACAAACTGTGATGTAGAGCTTTTGAAGACAACTAGAGACCGTGAAGAACTCAAATGCATGCTGGAAAAATATGAGCGTCATTTGGCAGAAATTCAGGGTAATGTCAAGGTTCTCACATCTGAGAGAGACAAGACCTTTCTTCTGTATGAGCAGGCACAGGAAGAAATTGCCCGACTTCGACGGGAAATGATGAAAAGCTGTAAGTCTCCTAAATCAACAACAGCACATGCTATCCTCCGGCGGGTGGAGACTGAGAGAGATGTGGCCTTCACTGACTTGCAAAGAATGACCACAGAACGAGACAGTCTGAGGGAGAGGCTAAAGATTGCCCAAGAGACAGCATTTAATGAGAAGGCTCACTTGGAACAAAGGACAGAAGAGCTGGAGTGTACAGTTCATAATGTAAAGAAAAGTCACTTTTGCACTTTGGGCTATAAACTGTCAGTGGCTCCCCACTTTCCCCTTTTTCTGTGTTCAGAAAAGTTGGTTTTCTCAGATAGCATTTGCAATCCTAAGATGTTTAAGGTGGTGTATATGCTGTAAATTGTCACTTTTTCATTATTTATTTTCTTCTAAAAACTGTGAGTAAAGTCTTTTTTGTGTCAAAAAAAAAAAAAAAAAAAGAAATACGAATAATCTTAAGAGACTGTGAAGAGCAACTATATACCAACAAAATGGAAAACCTAAAAGAAACTGATAAGTTCCTAGAAATGTACAATCTTTCACAACTGAACCAGGAAGAAATACATAACATGAACAGAGCAATTATCAGTAATAAGATTGAATCCGTACTTAAAAGAAGACAAAACAAAACCTCCCAACAAACAAAAGTCTAGGACCAGATGGCTTCACAGGCAAATTCTGCAAAACATTTAGACAAGCTGACACCTATCCCTTTTCAATCTATTCCAAACATACTGAAGTGGAAGGGATAATTCCAAATTCATTCTACAAGACCAGTGTTATCCTTGTACTAAAACTGGATAAATAAGACAAATAAATAAAAATGCAGCCTAATATCATTGATGAACACAGATGCAAAAATCCTAAAAAAAAAAAAAATACTAGCAAATCAAATTCAGCAATACACTTAAAGGGATTGTACACCATGAGCAAGTGGGATTTATCCCAGGGATGCAAGGATTTCTCAGTATCCACAAATCAGTGTGATACACCACATTAACAAACTGAAGAATGAAAAACATCTCAATAGATCATCTCAGTAGATTCGGGGAAAAAAAAAATCTTTTGACAAAATTCAACATCAATATAAAACTCTCCAGAAACTGGGCATAGGGGGAACATGTTTTGGCATAATAAAGGTCATACATGACAAGCCCACATCTAACTTCTTACTAAATAGTGAAAATCTGAAAGCATTTCCTCTTAGATCAGAAATAAGACAAGGATGTTCACTTCTACCACTTTTATTCAGCATAGTATTAGAAGTTCTATCCAAAACTATCAGAAAATAAAAATAAAATAAAAGGACTCCAAATTGAAAAGGAAAAAATAAAATTGCCATTGTCTGTAGATAACTTGATACTAAACACAGAAAATTCTAGACTTCATCAAAAAACTATTAGAGCTATTCAATAAAGTGGACAAAGTTGCAAATACAAAATATATATATGTGTGTGTGTGTGTGTGTGTGTGTGTATATATATATATATGTATATATATATACATATAAATCTGTTGCATTTCCATACACTAAGAATGGACAATCAGAGAAATTGAGTAAATGATTCAATTTACAGTCACATAAAGGAAAATAAAATACCTAGGAATAAACCTACCTAAAGGGGTAGAAGACTTGTACTCAGAAAACTATTAGACTGATGAAAGGGACTGATGATGACACAAACAGGTAGAAAGATATATGGTGTTTATAAACTGGAAGAATTAATATTGTTAAAATGCCCATACTACCCAAAGCAATGTAAAGATTTAACATAATTACTATGAAAACACCAATGTCATTTTTCACAGAACTAGAACAAATAACTTTAATATTTGTATAGAAACACAAAAGACCCTGAATAGCCAAAACAATCTTGAGAAAGAATAACAGAGCTGGAGGTATCATGCTCTTAGGCTTCAGACTATACTGCAAAGCCACAGTAATGAAAACAGTATGAAATTGGCAAAACAATAGATACATAGGTTAATAGAACAGAGTAGAAAGCCCATAAATAAACCCAGGCACTTACAGTCAATTAGTCTATGACAAAGTAGGCAAGACCATATAATGGAGAAAAGACAATCTCTTCAATAAGTGGTGCTGGGAAACTGGATGGCCTCACATAAAAGAATGAAATTAGAACATTTTCTCCTATCATATACAAAAATGAACTAAAAATATATTAAAGATTTAAGTATAAACCTGAGATCATAGCACTTCTAGAAAAAAACATATGCAAAACATTTTCTGACATATGGCAATGTATTTTTGGATCTGTCCCTTATGGCAAAGAAACAAAAACAAAACTGAACAAATGGGACCTAATCAAATTAAAAAGCTTTTGTACAGCAAAGGAAACCTTCAATAAAATGAAAAGACAAATTAGTGAGCTGGAGAAAATATTTACAAATGATATGACCAATAAAGGGTTAATATCTAAAATATGTAAACAGCTAATAAAATTCTGAATTCAGAAAACAAAAGAAAAATAAAGCAACCTTACTGGAAAACCCACACAAAACCTGAATAGACATTGTTCCAAAGGAAACATACAGACACACAGGCCCATGAAAATATGCTCAACACTGCTAATTATCAGAGAAATACAAATCAAAATTGTAATGAGGTATTACCTCACATACTCAGAATGGTTATATCAGAAAGAGCCCAAATAACAGATGTTGGTGATGATGCTAAGTAAAAAGAACACTTGTAAAAAAAAAAATAAAAAAAAAAGAACACTTGTAAAGTGCTTATGCAAATGTAAATAGGTGCAGTCACTGTGGAAAACAGTATGGAAATTCCTCAAAAACTAAAAGTAGAACTAACCTATGATCCAGCAATTCCACTGCTGGGCATGGATCTGAGGAAGATGAAATCACTAATTTAAAAAGATATATGCACCCCAATGTTCATAGTAGCAATATTTAAAATAGCCAAGATATGGAAGCAACTTAAATGTCTATCAGCAGATGAACAGATAAAGAAGACACGGAATATTACTCAGCCACAAAAAGAACAAAATTTTCCATTTGCAACAGCCTGGATAGCCCTCAAGTGTATTGTGCTTAGTGAAATAAGTCAGACACAAAAGACAAATACTGTATGTTAACACTTATATGTGGAATCTGAAAATAAAACAAACTAGTACCTGCCTCTTGAGAAACCTGTATGCAGGTCAGGAAGCAACAGTTAGAACTGGACATGGAACAACAGACTGGTTCCAAATAGGAAAAGGGGTACATGAAGGCTGAATATTGTCACCCTGCTTATTTAACTTATATGCAGAGTACATCATGAGAAACGCTGGGCTGGAAGAAGCACAAGCTGGAACCAAGATTGCCAGGAGAAATATCAATAACCTCAGATGTGCAGATGACACCACCCTTATAGCAGAAAGTGAAGAAGAACTAAAGAGCCTCTTGATGAAAATGAAAGAGGAGAGTGAAAAAGTTGGCTTAAAACTCAACATTCAGAAAACTAAGATCACAGCATCTGGTCCCATCACTTCATGGGAAATAGATGGGGAAATAGTGGACACAGTGACTGACTTTATTTTGGGGGGCTCCAAAATCACTGCAGATGGTGACTGTAACCATGAAATTAAAAGACGCTTACTCCTTGGAAAGAAAGTTATGACCAACCTAGACAGCATATTAAAAAGCAGAGACATTACTTTTCCAGCAAAGTTCTGTCTCGTCAAGGCTATGGTTTTTTCAGTAGTCATGTATGGATGTGAGAGTTGGACTGTAAAGAAAGCTGAGCACCGACGAATTGTTGCTTTTGAACTGTGATGTTGGAGAAGACTCTTGAGAATCCCTTGGACTGCAAGGAGATCCAACCAGTCCATCCTAAAGGAAATCAGTCCTGGGTGTTCACTGGAAGGACTGATGCTGAAGCTGAAGCTCCAATACTTTGGCCACCTGATGCAAAGAGCTGACTCATTTGAAAAGACCCTGAGGCTGCGAAAGATTGAAGGCGGGAAGAGAAGGGGACAACAGAGGATGAGATGGTTGGATGGCATCACCTACCGAATGGACATGAGTTTGGGTAGCCTCAAGACTTGGTGATGGACAGGGAGGCCTGGCGTGCTGCGGTTCATGCGGTCGCAGAGTCAGACATGACTGAGCAACTGAACTGAGTAAATACAACAAAAAAGAAACAGACACAGGTGTAGAGAACAAACCAGTGGTTATCAGTGGGGAAGGGCAAGATTTGGGTAGGGTATTAACAAACTGCCATGCATAAAATAAAATAAAGTACATAGAATATGTACTTTACTGCAGAAAGAATAGAATATACTACACTGGGAATATAGCCAATATCATATGAAGACTATAAATGGTATATAATCTATAAAAATTTTTAATCGCTTCTCGGCCTTTTGGCTAAGATCAAGTGTAGTATCTGTTCTTATCAGTTTAATATCTGATACGTCCTCTATCCGAGGACAATATATTAAATGGATTTTTGGAATTAGGAGTTGGAATAGGAGCTTGCTCCGTCCACTCCACGCATCGACCTGGTATTGCAGTACTTCCAGGAATGGTGCACCTCCCTTTGGGGGGAATAAACTTTGTTTAAAAAAAAAAAAAATTTTAAATCACTATGCTGTGCAACTGAAAGTTATATAATATTGTAAATCAACTACATCTCAACTAAATTTTTTCATTATTTGGCTTGATAATGTCTGTATTAATTTCATGACAGTAAGCCTCAGTTAAAGTTATGATCCTAAGCTCTGGAAGTTGCTGTTTTCCTAGGCACCAAAAAGATTCAAGAGCCAAGGGAAGATTATAAATATGCCACAGTACAGTGACTGTCACTGAAGACATACAAGGGGATTTAATTTGATTGTAGAAAGTGTGAAATAAGCCCTTATCACCATAACTTTACTCTTTTGGCTTAGCTTCAATCTTTGAACTATTTGAATTGGTCTGAATAAAGCTTATCAATTGTACATCTTGGTTTATTTAAACCAATTCCTCCCCGCTTTGCCTCTCTCTCTTTCCTCATACACTTCATTTTGGATTTAATAGGTCATTGACTGAGCAAAAATCAAGTTGTTCACACCAAGGAAACCAGAATTGAAAGAGACACATGCACCCCAATGTTCATTGCAGCACTGTTTACAACAGCTAGAACATGGAAGCAACCTAGATGTCCATCGGCAGATGAACCGATAAGGAAGTGTGGTACATGTACACCATGGAATATTACTCAGCTTAAAAAAAAAATGGATGTATTTGAGTCAGTTCTAATGAGGTGGATGAAACTGGAGCCTATTATACAAAGTAAAGTAAGTCAGAAAGAGAAACACCAATATAGTATATTACTGCATATATATGGAATTTAGAAAGATGATAACGAGGAGCCTAAATGCAAGGAGGCAAAAGAGACTGATGTAAAGAACAAACTTTTGCACATGTGGGAAAAGGTGAAGGTGGGATGATTTGAAAGAATAGCAGTGAAACATGTATATTCCCTTATGTAAAATAGATCACCAGTGCAAGTTTGATGCATGAAGCAGGGCACTCAAAGCCGGTGCTCTGGGACAACCCAGAGGGATGGGGTGGGGAGGGAGGTGGGAGGGGCGTTCAGGATGGGGGACACATGTGCACCCATGGCTGATTCATGTTGGTGTATGGCAAAACCCACCAGAATATTGTAAATTATCCTCCAATTAAAATAAATAAAGTAATTAAAAAAATGAAGTTGTAGATATAAGTCAGGCTAATACTGTTTCTACACACACAAGTATACACACCCACACATATTCACACACATATACACATACATACACACATTGGCTGCAATGCACAGCTTGCAGATTCTTAGTTCCCCATCAGGGATTGAACATGGGTCCTTAGCAGAGAAAGCATGAAGTCCTAACCCCTGGGCCACCAGAGAATTCCCACAAGTTATATTTTGTACAAAAGCTATCTACTGTCAAAGGAATACTTTATGGAATTATAAATTCTTATGTTTTCATGGGACTTTATATGCAATCTTTATTTGAAGATATGAGCTCTGCCATTACTTGCCTAGAATGATAGGTTAAACACCATAACTATTAAGGTACTTATGCTAGTTTGACCCCAGTGAAAAGGAACATTATTTCTGGAAACAATCTTCACTGTAAAAATTAAATTATTTCCATCAGACCCAAAGCCACTTGTAGTTATTAATATGCAATTATAGTTTCATTAGGTTTGAAGTGTAGAATTAATTACCATTTTAACATTTGATCTTGTCTTTATATTTTATATTATAAATATGCTATTGAAGCCTTTCCTTTAGGTACAATACATATTAGGACTCTTGAATATATTGCACTTAAATGGAAAGTGTCATTGTCAAAATCGTATTGAAGAGCAATGTTAAATAAGTACAGTATTTATAGAAGTATCAATAAGAATAATATGAGAGTCATTTATTTTCCAACCAACAAGGGGGCTTAGACTTAAATTTCATGCTCTCACCATTTTCCTTGGCATAATTGGAATGTGCTTTAGAGGACAATAAATGCATTTCCAAAAAATGCACACTATTGAGGAACAGAAACAGTCAGAAGTACGTGGCTTAACTGATGTCCTGAGGAACAGCTGGAGGTCCTACTACATTATGCTGCTCCTTCACACTGGGAAAGAAGAGCGTGAGAAGCTCTCTGTTGCTGGGGAAACATTCACCATCACCTTTTCTTGTTGGAACCGTGCATTTTCCCAGTTACATGCTCAGAATTTGTGAATAATCATCTACTCCAGAAAGAAGTGGGGATTCTTTGGAGAAGTGAGGAGATTTTGTAGCCTGTGTTGAATTGCATCTCAAATTAAAAAGCACTGATGTGTCTACTGAGGTGAAATTTCAGCCACCATGGGTGGCAAACTCACAAATTATCTGCACATTATTATTTGATGTGTATTGATACTAAAATTAACATCATCTAGATTGACACATGGAGTCAGGGTGAGAAGAGATGAGGAGTCAGGCATGATGCTGGTACTCTCATTTAAGTATGTAAAATACCTGAAGATATCATTCAAAAAGAATTCACACATATTAAGCACAGAGCTGGGCTTCCCTTGTAGCTCAGCTGGTAAAGAATCTGCCTGTAATGCAGGAGACCCAGGTTTAATTCCTGGGTCAGGGAAATCCCCTGTAGAAGGAAATGGCAACGTACTCCAGTATTCTTGCCTGGATAATCTCATGGACAAAGGAGCCTGGCAGGCTACAGTCCATGGGGTCGCAAGAGTCGCACATGACTTTGTAATTAAACCCACCACCAAGCACAGAGCTAGGAAGAACACTGCTGCTGTTTTAACAGATGACGAGGTTGAGCCACATTCAAATATTCCCCAAGAATTTATATCCAAATCTATTGCCTTCCTCTCCCCCAAATAACTTCAGAGTTTCTGTGTTTTCAATTAACTGGGTAAGACAAACATGGATATTTCAATTACCCATCGAGTCAGGGTTTATCTGAAGCTGAGTGTGAGAACAATAATTGGCTTGTTTAGAAAACAGTTCTTACATTTGAAAGGGAATTTAAAAATTGCATCAAGTTAAATACACATGTTGAAATTCTGTTACAAAGTTAGATAAAGGAAGGAAATAAGTGGACTTCTGTTCCTTATTCTATAAATTGCACAAATGATAGAAATAAATATTCAGTTACTGACCAAATTAAACAAGGCCTAGTTACAATGGGTTGAATAGTGTCCTCCCAGAATTCATGTCCACCTGAAACCTCAGATTTTCAGTTCTTTGTAAATAAGAGTCTTTGCAGAAGTAATCAGTTAGCATGAGGACTAACTGCATCATGTTGGACCGTAAATTTCCAATAACTGGTTCCCTTTTAAGTAGAGAGGGGAAGCAGATGTACACAGGAAAGAAAGGCATGTGATGATGGAGGCAGAGATGAGTGTGACCCAGCTTCAAGCAAAGGAATGCCAAAGATTGTTGCCAACCACCAGATGCTAGAAGAGAGTCACGGAAAGGATTCTGCTTCAGAAATTCCAGAATGAACCACCTTTGCTGAAACCTTGATTTCAGATTTCTAGCCTCCAGCACTGTCAGATAATAAATTCCTGTTGATTTAAGTCACCAATTTTGTAGTAATTTGTTATGGCAGCTTTAAGACTTTAATGCATTAGTTAAAGGATAACACAGTGTATAATTTGCAAAAGTCAAAGGAAGCTGGGCCAATTTTTTTATGCATGATTCTTTGATAAGAGAAATCTGTGCTAATCCTTGGTCTAGGCAAGATGTTCTGAGGTATGTTAATCCTCCCAATATTATCTTGAGACATTAGATTGCCTCCTTCCCCTTCAAAAAAAGAAAAAAAGAAAGAAAGAAAGACATTAGCAAAGCTTACACTAATGTTAACATGGAAAATCTTCATGTGGGCTGATTGTGTATGGGTTGTCATGTATTACAGAAAAATTTGATGACACAGGTTCTTACATCCTATATACTAAAGTAAATACTAACTGATTTAAAGAGATATTTAAAAAATTAAGAAAAAATTAAAGAACATAACAGTATATTTTATGATATCAGAAAAGGGAAGAAACCCCAAACAATATAAGAACAGATTATATTTTGGCTACATTTCACTAATTAAAGTTTGAAAGTTTTGGAGGAAAATGTAAACGATGAACTGATTTAAAGTTCAAAACTGTAACCTGCCATTAGCTCTTTGCAATTCATGTATAGCAGATCAATTATGGATAAGAAAACACTAATTTTGTTTTAGGGCATCATTCATTTTCCAGATAGTATCTTTGCTTAAGTAGTATACCCAAAGGTGTTTCATACTGTTGATTTGGTCCCAGTTTGCTTAGATTGTTCTAGCTTCAAACTTACAGTAATTTAATGATATGGCTTTCCTGGTGGCTCAGACAGTAAAGCTTCTACCTGTAATGCAGGAGACCTGAGTTCGATCCCTGGGTTGGGAAGATCCCCTGGAGAAGGAAATGGCAACCCACTCCAGTATTCTTGCCTGGAAAATTCCATGGACGGAGGAGCCTGGTAGGCTACAGTCCATGGGGTCGCAAAGAGTTGGACACAACTGAGACACTTCTCTTCAATGATATTTAACAATTTGAGCTTCAGCATGATATATTGCTCTAATTTATTCTTGTCTTTGTTTTTTTTCTGAATATTTTAAAATATAAATATGACAGAATCAGTTATTTGTTGCTAACAAACATTCCCCAAATTCAGAGCTGATGCATATTGTAACCATTTGAATGTGCCGATCTCATCCTATTGCTAATGGTGTGGCTGGACTGGCCCATGTAGTTCTTACTATGACTGCAAGACACCCTCAGCCATAACCATCAGGAAACTTTGAAAGAGACAAGGTTTATTACTTATAAGTCATGGAAATTACATGACATACCTGAAGCCACATATCAAGGGCACGGGTGGAGAGAGATTGAAAATATGTGGGTCTGGGCTTCTGCTTTTATTGCGGTCATGGATTGGTGGCCTAGGGTTTGACAGACTCATTATTTGTTAGTGAATTTAAAGCATAAAAGCAGAAATTTAAAGTACAGAAGGAAAGAATACAAGAGGGTTAAATGGTCAGTTATCTAAGGGGCCTAGAGTGGCAGTCCTGTAACTAACAGTATTATATTCAAGATGGCCAGCCATCTTAAAGTGGATGCCTTAGCAATCAAAGCTTAAGTCATCACCTGCATTACAAAAACAGAAAAACCAACTGTCACACTAAAATATGTTTTGAAAACTATGAATCATCATCTCAGAAAAAAAGCATATAATCTTACATATACACACGTATACACAAACACACACAATTACACACATGGTTTTTGTACTTTTTAAAACTACTCATGGTCTTCCTAAAATTCATCCTTAAATACTCTAATGATTCTCTGATCTTAAGAATTGATGCAAAAATTTTCTATAAAATACACTCAATTCTATCTTGTCTATGAATCACACACAAATAAAACATAAATATTATAAACATTAAACTATTAAAATAATATAGATTCTTAAAAATCAAATGCTTTTTCTTTTTTTAATACTATGATCTGTAGGGTATCTATGTAGAAAAGTTCTAAGTAAGTCATATAAATTTTTCAAAATAATTTCTTCCCCTATTGTCCTTTTATCTACAGACTATGAACTCTTGCAAAACACAACTCTCATGTCTACTTTCCGAAATAATTTGTCAGTCATTCAATTGACTAACATGGTTTTACAAAAGTATTATTTCTCCAAAAATCTATCTATATCAATGATAATATTCCAATATTTTACTATCTCCTGTGCATTTTTTTCAATTTAAATATTTTGCTTATTAAAAATAAAAATGCACACAATGGATGAAAATCACTGTATGTAGTCTTAATCCTTTTGGAATTATTATTCCAAAAGTTAAGTTCTCTGCTTAGAACCATACTTGATAAACAGTAAATTTCCAAAAATATATGTTAAATAGAATGTAATAATTCCATCACTGTATGAGTATTTTATTTCCAAGCTAATTTATTCATCTATATAAACAGAAAAGTTAAATATCTACCTTCCAGGATTGATTTATACATTAAGATAATTTATGTAATAGCATTTAACAAATTTCTTAGCATATAGGAAGATCCTAACATGGCTTTCTCTTCTTTTCTCTTAAATCTTAAATCTATGAATGTGATGCATGATGTGAATTATTTATGAATGATTGGTTTTTAAAATCCTTGGTTAAAAGAACTGAATTTGATAAATATAGTGATGTGTTTATTCTACTATGTTGGAACTAAATTGAATTTATAAAACATCAATTTAGGCACTATTTTCACATTTTATTAGATCTCAGTTTTTATTTCAAACTAAATGCTTGTTTATAAGGGAAATTTAGTAGGCACTGAAACTATCAAAAATAAGCTTAAAATTACCCTTATCCCCCTGCTTCACTCCTTCTTTCCCTCAAAGTTACATAAAGTGCTTTCCTCTCCCTACCCAATTTCACTTGCAATAAGTAACCATTATCAACAGTTGAGAGGAGGAACTCTGCAGAATTTTTAATACAATCTCACTTGGGTAATGTGTGGAAGAGTCCACGTTCGTTGAAAATGCCTTCCCTCTCTGTACTAGATACCTTTTCTTCTCTCCCAAACCCACTTCTCAGGTTTGATCTGTGTCCTGGGGGCGTTCTTGCTCTCTGTCTTCAATTTGGTTTCCCTGTTAAAGACAGTAGCAGAAGTTAAGAAAATGGGGAGAATGAGACCAAGGTTATTTGTCACCAAAGCCCTTTCATGAGCTCCCGTGCACCGGCTTTACCTGTCCAGGGTGAACCACAGGTCTGGGTGCCGGCTGCCTCATCCATGCGGCCACGTCTCTGAGTTAAAAGTCTGCTCTTCTCCTTCTAAGTTTAGGCTGAGGGGTGTTGTACAGCTTTCTGTTGTCAACACCCTTGAGATATTACATCTTCCTGTTCTTAAGCCCTTTGTGAATAGTTTTTGTTTTTGTTAAACTCATACATTTATATGTATTTCTGTATTTATGAGTATCTTCTCATTAGAATGTAGTATACTAGGTGAGTAAACTGTTTACATAGTTTTCTTTAGAGGCTTTTGTTTTCTCAATTGAGAAAATCACCACATAAACAACAGATCTTTATTACTTGCTTTTAAAGTGTCAAATTAATACCTTCTTTGTTCTGGAAAAAGAAATGGAATCCACCTGTATGTTGATATAAACATCAATAGTTATTCATATTTATGTACAAATTTATACAAATAATGATACTATACATAAGAATAGAGAGTGTGAGAAACAACAGAAACCCTCAACAAGTTCCACTAATTGAAGGTCATCAAACAAGACATTTTTTCACAGTAAAAAGTCATGAAAACTATCACTCTGACATGACCAATCACAAATGCAATCTTCTCTGTAAAGTGTAATGTTCTTTGAGAGAGCTTGGAAAAATCCTGAAGACGGATGACTTCTTTTGTTTTTGCTTTGTTTTTTTATTTTCTCTTTTGCAGATCTTTTTGTTCATTGTACATATTTCTATGCAGTTAGCTGAAATTAATCTTTCCCTTGAAAGCCCTCCTCCACAAACACCCAAAAATTCCATGAGCAACACTGCTGGGGCCTTCTACCATACGTCTGCAAATATACTGATATCCATTACCCACACTTTCCATACTTATTTCTTGACTATTTCTCATTCATAGTCATTCTCTTTCTTGTGATCTTGGATGAGGCAAGCCTTTTGAAAGGTTGGGTTTCTACAGATCCAAATTCTGGAGTGTACATATACCGCTAGCACTCTAGAATCAGCTGGGTATTTTCATGTTCAGGATGTTGTACTTTCAGTTCTGAATAAACTGACAGGCTGCTGTCATCAAGCTCTTGAAAGTCATTAACAGTATACAGAAGCATATATACTTTTTTCTGTGTTTTTCTATATATTCATTAGAATTCACTTTCTTCTTAATTCCTATAATTGCTTTATGTAAAAATATGTAGGCTTTCACCTTTCACTAAGATATCCCACTGTCATAGGAATGCGTCATACATTACCTGTGTCAAAACCACAATTGTCTAGTTGGTCACAGGGCCCTGTGGGAAGGTGTCAGTTGGTTCTGATTTTATGGATAGAAAGTTAAAGGACTGATTAGAATTGAGGAAGCAAACTGGCTATATAATGGTTTATAATTTATTGAGCTTGAACTTTAGCTCATAAAGCTTAACAGTGTTGTCTTTCTGTTTTGAAGATGTGGGGTCTAAGGCCAATCATCTACTCAGGATATGCAGAGGTCACTTTGGGAAACTGTCCTCTCAATGGGAGGTTTAACTGCACATCATTCATGAAGTCCCATGTTGCCCTTACTTCTAGGCCTTAATGCTGAGTAAGATGCAAAAGAATAATTTAAAATCTAAAATAATTACATAAGGAATATGCCTGTGAGTGCATGTTCAGTAGCTCAGTTGTGCCCAACTCTTGAGGCCCCTTGGATTGTAGCCTGCCAAGCTCCTCCGTCCATGAACTTTTCCAGGCAAGAATACTGGAGTGGGTTTCCGTTTCCTACTCCAGGGGATCTTCCCCACCCCGGGATCAAATCCATATCTCTTGTGTCTCCTGCACTGGCAGGCAGAATATTTTACCACTGAACCACCTGGAAAGCCCCAAGGAACATGCCTACATCCACTTTAACTCTATTTTCCTTTTTTAATCTTGGGTAAAATCGTTGGTATGTGGCTTGTGTAGCAGGTTGAATAACATTAGCAAAGATGTAATTGTAAATGAATAAACAAACTCAGTGCCTTTGTGTGAAGAAAGATGAGCAAAAGCATCAGAATGACTGAAGACAAGCACAAGGAAGGTCACTGACAGGCATCCGCATGCCTGTTCTCAGTTCACATTACAATATACAGTGAGGAGAGACCAATCGATGCTCAGAATTACTGCCTCCAAAGATCTTTCTGTTCTGAAAACTAATGACAGGTGACCATCAAAATATCTCAAGTCAATGCATTATATTTAAGGAATGTGGGACCTTGAAATAATGAGTTACATTCAAAATGCTCCAGGGTATAACAAAAAAATGAACACCTATTTTTCTTTGTTTTCACAACAAAGGCATTATGCAAAAAAAAGAGAAGCACAGATCGAGAAGGTTCCAAGCAGATAACAGGTAGTCTGAAGGCTGCTTAGAACATGGAATAATGTAACGTCAAGTGTATTTGTGTTTGGCTGAGAGTGGAGTGGTTAAGGAAAAGCTAAGTATTTTCAAAATTATTCTTTCAGGGCTTCCTACTCAGTGGATGTAAAGAATTAATACCATTAACTGAGGAAGCCACTGACACTGACTTGCTAGAAAAAAACACAGAATATGGAGCTATTTTCATAAAAATAACACCATGGTGGAGTCAGTACTTTTTCCAACTCAGAATTCTAGTAAATTAGAGAGCCCAGTGGAGGAGAGTCAGTATACTAGAGAAGGCTGAATTTAGTATTAACAGGCAAAAACACTGAAGTTAGACTTTGTTCCTCATTATAAATTCTTAAGTTCCCAAACTCTTAGCTTTTAAACAG
This sequence comes from Cervus canadensis, assembly GCF_019320065.1. NCBI lineage: Eukaryota > Metazoa > Chordata > Mammalia > Artiodactyla > Cervidae > Cervus > Cervus canadensis. The sequence goes on from NC_057410.1 coordinate 4,630,076, forward strand.
ATGAAATGAAATTTACCTCAAAATCTAGCTTTTGAGGTATATGTGAAGGTACTGTTAGGTAGGAAGTTAGGCATGAGCAAGGAGGGGTGGCCTGGCTAAAAGGAATGCAAGCTGATCTCTATACCCCATCCCATACACACCCAGGAGGGCACACAGATACCCTACAAATAACCACAGAGACTTTTCCAACACCTATACATGGCCCTAGGAACACAGAGGATACAAAATAACCACAGGGGCTTCTCCCAGTAACTTTAGGCAGCTAGGAGCCTATTGCTGCTAAGTCGCTTCAGTCATGTCCGACTCTGTGCGACCCCATAGACGGCAGTCCACCAGGCTCCCCCGTCCCTGGGATTCTCCAGGCAAGAACACTGGAGTGGGTTGCCATTTCCTTCTCCAATGCATGAAAGTGAAAAATGAAAGTGAAGTTGCTCAGTTGTGTCCGGCTCTTAGCGACCCCATGGAGCCTATCAGGGGTTCATAAATAATCTACATATATATACATTTGATTATAACAGACTGAATTATGGGAAGACATAAACAACAGAGCCTGCTGCTATACAACTTGCAACTGTCAGCTGGCCTTGAGCATATGTCCATTTCCATTCCCTTTCATTGACCGGTTGTGGGTATAAGCCCTATTGGTTGCACAGGGGGCAACCAAAAGGAGGAAATGGGAAGTATAAAAAGGGGAAGTCAAGAGGGAGAAGAGAACTCCTTTGGGTTCGGCCTGCTCCCATGTCTTGGGAGTGTCTGTCTAATAAAAGATCTGTCTGCTTGAGACGAACTGAGCTGTAACTTGTCTGTTGTTTTAAAGCCTTTAGTCCATCATTTCAAATTTTTGTTGCAGTGAGACAAGAACTGAGGAAGAAAAATAAACTGACCTGACAGTATTATAACACATTAAAAAAGCTTCATGTAACTTACAGCACAAAGACATTAAGTTATTTACAGTTTGACTACTACTACAGAATTGTGACACAGTGCAGATCAAGTAAAAATAATAGATTAAATTTACTATTTAAGTTCATCAATTCCTTTCATTTTAGAATCAACCAAAATCTGGCTTCCAGTGTGGTTTTTGGTGACTAAAATCACTAATTAACTTTTAATTACTGAATCTAATGATCACCTCTCACATCACATATTTTTGTTATATTAGCATATGAATATTGCTTCTCAAATTCTACTTTTGTCAATCTTTCTCCATCTTTGGTGATTCCTTGCTACTTTTATTATATCGATATTTTTCTACTTTTTAGTCTAATTTACTCAGTGAAGTTCCATATTCAGTTACAACGTGTCAATCATACACACCACCACATACACATAACTACATACACAACAGATATCACTATCTATATTGAGCTCCACAACTCATGTTTCCAATAAGCTACTCAGTGTCTTCCCTAGATAGCCTTTAGTGCAAGGAATCTGACATTTCCAAAGACTTAAATCATCTCCCCAAACAAGTGCCAGCAACTCAAAGACAAACTTGAATCCTCAAATTACATATAATTAGATTCAAGTAGACAAACATAACTGTCCTATGTAAGCAAGAAAATTTTAGATTGAATATGAACAGGATGATTAAAAAAAAAAGAAATTACAAAATCCTAATGTAAAATCTGAAACTGTGAAAAATCATATTTTTGTGGTTAATGTCAATGAGAAATTGACAGAAGAATTAGTCATTTGTTTTATGCTATAATGTACACATATACTTCATTCTTTAAATTTATCACATACACAGCACGCTTTTAAAATATACTATACATTTAATATACATATAATATATATACATGTGCATTATTTTTATGTATATATATGTATGGGCTTCCCTGGTGGCTCAGCAGTAAAGAATCTGCCTGCAACGCAGGAGCCGCAGGAGACCCAGGTTCTACGCCTGGGTCAGGAAGATCCCCTGGAGAAGGTCACGGCAACCCACTCCAGTATTCTTGCCTGAATAATTCCCCGGACAGAGGAATCTGACGAGCTAGAGTCCGTGGGGCTGCAAAGAGTCAGACATGACTGAAGCAGCTTGGCACGCATGCATGCGTATCTAGGTAAGTGTGTACCTATATATGTAAAGTGACAGTCCAGAGATCACAAATAGATGTTGTTATACATGTATAATATTATACTCTTTGGAAGTTACCATAATTAAAAGCAATATGCTAGTGACAGTCCAAAAATTATTCTTAAAACCTATAGAAACCTATAGCAAATAATTTCACTGATAATATAGTAGCTTCCTATTATATATGTAAATAAACACTGTAATGAAATAGCTAAAGAAAATAATTCACAATTTAAGAAGAATAAAGCCACTATCTTCATATCCCTGAATCAAATGTATTTACAACACCATCTCTCATATAAATAAGATAAATGGCAAACTTTATTTCAAATGCATCTGATGGATTATATCCTAAATTTTAACATTAAAGTGTTTTATAAAATATATCCCCTGGTATTAAATTTGGCCCAATTTTGTCACCATAACCCACAAATTATGAAATGTCGAGAGAAAAGTAAAAATTACATTATTTAAAAACATAGAAAGATAAAAACATTTAATATGAATAAAGTAGTAAAAATAATGAATAAAGTAGATTGTAAAAATGATTTTAAAACATGAAGAATGAGGTAACTAAGTTCATAGAGTAAATCTAATTGTATTTAATGTTTAAATTCAGATGTAATGAATTTACATTGTAACAAACTTAGTTCATACTTCTGAGAAACCCTTGTGAATTTACACAGTACAGTAAAGACAGTAGAGAAAAATGCCCATAAATCCATGAGCCCATGGCTACTAAATCTATTTACCAAGGAAGAAAATTCTTGGCTTTTACTAGCAATGGTTTGTCATAAGATATCAAATATGAAAGCAAGTATGTAACTCATGCTAAGTTAAAGTAAGCAATAAAACATTTTTGAAATATTATAATTTTCACTTTGATATGAATTCCTACATCTGTCATTTATAAATCATCCCTCTAAATGTTTTCAGTACTGAAAGGGATCTGAATGCCTTACATTCAAATTATGAATAAGCTTATTAATATAAACATTATATTTTTCAAGAAAAGTAATCAAATCCATTCTTAAATCGAAGCTTTGTTTGCTTTCAACCAAAAATCATTTCACAAATTCCTCTCATACTTAATTGCAACAGATCCACATTAGATTCTATTCTACTCCATATCCAAGAGACAAGTAGTTACATTCAGTCCTGAGAGAGGAAGCAGGAAAATTTGTTGTAGTTCCGAATCATAATTTCAATCAAATTGTGGCCTGTCGATTAAATGAAATACTTTAGCAAAAATGTATTGGGCACCTTTCATGTAACAATCATTTTTAGGTGCTTTATGGATTAATTATAGAAGTGGGACACAATTTATTGAATATTTTATGTGTGTGTCATTAGGGAAGGTTTTGTATTTTCTGTCATTCTTTTACTTGTATTTGTATATGCTACGAAATAGCCTAGTGAAAGTGAAAGTCACTCAGTCTTGTCCAACTCTTTGCGACCCCATGGACTATAGAGTCATGGAATTCTCCAGGACAGAATATTGGAGCGGGTAGCTTTTCCCTTCTACAGGGGATCTTCCCAACCCAGGGATCAAACGCAGGTCTCCCGCATTGTAGGCAGATTATTTACCAGCTGAGACTCAAAGGAAGCCCAAGAATACTGGAGTGGGTAGACTATCCCTTCTCCAGTAGATCTTCCTGACCCCAAAATTTCTACATATGCTGTTAATATTTCTCTGGATAGATAGACAGCTAGGCAGGCAAACAAACATCATAGATTTATAGTTTCTTCTGCTCTGAATTAATTGAAGTTTAACATTTATAAACATTAACATGGGTTATATTAATTTAATTTTATGCACAATTACCTGTGTGTGAATTGTGATTTAAGTTGCCAAGCCCTTTCATCTTTTAAATCTTGCAATAGTCTTTTTTTTTCTTTTCCTACTTTTCCATTGCTAAGCAAATAACTATACATGTATAATACTGGAATTATGCAGATTCCAACTGAAAAAAGGAAATAAATACATAAAGAGCACAATCATTAATTCTGTGTAGCTAAGGATCAAAAGCCAGTGAAATGTCATACAATTAAAATTTTTGGAAAAGCAAAAGAACTGTCAAGAATATCAAGTGTGTTTTATGATCTTGACAGGAATTCTGACTCATTCTTCAAGTAATACACTAGTAATGTCAGCAAATGACAAGGTGTTTGCATTTTCTGAGTTTTGTGACCTACAATTATATGTAGGAGTCTAATAATTTAAAGATATATTTGAAATTTTAAAAATAATAATCAACTTAACACATAAGTTCTTGTTGAAGTCAGGACTGTGCATGTTGTACAGTGTTAACTGTCTCTAACAAAAGGCCAAAATCCACATACAGAATTTACATTTTTAAACCATTTTACTGAGGTACGACTGAAAAAAATCTGTATATATACATAGGACATACAATCTCATGAGTTTGGAGATAAGTATATCCCCTTGAGACTGTCACTACAATATATGCCATAAACATCCATCACCTTGGACAGTAACCTTTCATTTTTTTTGTTGTTGTGCTACAATAACACCCAACATAAGATCTACCCTTTAGCAAGTTTGAAAGAATACAATATAGTATCATTAATCATAGGCATTATATGGTACATTAGATTTCTATGACTTGGTCATCTTGTATAGATGAAACTTTGTACCTTTTGACAAATACCTCACTGTTTTCCCTTTCCATCACCTCTTAACAACTATCATTCCACTTTCTGCTTTTATTTTAGATTCTTCATATGAGTGGAATCATGTAGTATTTATCCCTCTATTATCGTCTTAGTTCACTTAGCTTAATGTCTTTGAGGTTTATCCAAGTTGTAGTAAATATTAATAGAATTTACTTTGTAAATGGGCTTCCCTTGTAGCTCAGATGGTTAAGAATCTGCCTGAAATACAGGAAACCCGGGTTCAATTCCTGGGTCAGGAAGATCCCCTGGAGAAGGAAATGGCAACCCACTCCAGTGTTCTTGTCTGGAGAATCCCATGGACGGAGGAGCCTGGTGGGCTACAATCCATGAGGATGTAAGAGTCATACATGACTTAGCAACTAAACCACCACCACATTTGTAAATAGTCATACATATATAATAAATAGTAATTGATATGGTTCTATTACTTTCTAGTCATATATCAAGCATCCTTTCTAAACGAAGTATTCCTCCACTTAACTTCAGAATTGTGTTAATAGTGAAAAATATTTCACCTTCCATTTCTTCTTAGTTGGAAGTATTTTCATATTTGAAAGAAGTATGTTCTTATACATGCAAGAAGTGTGGAAGATTATGCCTTTCCTTTAAGAAACCTCAAGCAACTCTATGCAATCTGTATCTTAAAGTAGTCTTTAATTGTCTCAGTGATTCATTAAACTGTGGGTTCATATCAACAGGGAAAAGTTCATTCCCTAGGTAAAAACTGGTATTGTGAATTTCAGAGCATAGTTAAGCAGTGTTCAGCAAACATTCTCAGATGAGGGAGCTGCTATCCTCTCATGGAGAAGGTCATCATCGGATGTAGATTAGCATGGGCAGTGCAGGACTGTGCATGGTCAATGACAGTTATCAGTAAGGTGGGTATTTCTCAAGCTTAAAAAAAACAAACAGGGTTCACTAATGTCCTTATATTTTAATTTCCTAGAACATACTAAAAGATAAATATGATAGTCACTCTTGAACTATAGGAACTTTTGGAGAATCTTGAAAACTTTAAACAACTCTTAATTACAAAGCTGGAAAATGGTGCTCACTTTTCCCCTTAGAAATCTCTGATACACTGAAAGAGTCTCAAGGGTTATGAGAAAATAATAAAATTTGAATTTTCTCAAGTCTTTAAGCTCTCACCTAACTCAGTCAACCTGACAGCAATACTTGCAATTTTACTTGAAAACTGCCTCATCATAAAACACTTCAGGGGGTAATTTATTGCATTTTTTCGGATGCATTCATGCTTAGGAGCAGTTTCTCTGATTGTTGCTTTGTTGTTTAGTCACTAAATCATGTCTGACTCTTTGCAACCTCGTGGACTGCAGCATGCCGTCCTCCCTCTCCTTCACTATCTCCTAGAGTTTGCCCAAGTTCATATCTATTGACTTGATGATGCCATCCAACCATTTCATCCTCTGCTGACCTCTTCTCCTTTTGCCTTCAATCCTTCAGCACGTCAAGGTATTTTCCAATGAGTTGGCTGTTCACATCAAGTGGCCAAAGTATTCGAGCTTCAGCATCAGTCCATCCAATGACTATTCAAGGAAACCTAAAGGTTTCCTTTAGGACTGACTGGTTTGATCTCCTTGCAGTCCAAGGAACTCTCAAGAATCTTCTCTAACACCACAGTTCAAAAGCATCAATTCTTCGGCACTGTCTTCTTTACAGTCCAACTCTCACATCTATATATGACCACTGGAAAAACCATAGCTTTGACTATCTGGACCTTTGTTGGCAGAGTTATGTCTCCGCTTTCTAATATGCTGTCTAGGATGGTCATAGCTTTTCTTCCAAGGAGCAAGTGTCTTTTAATTTCATGGCTTCAGTCACCATCTGCAGAGATTTTGGAGCCCAAGAAATCACTAGTGGCACACACATTTCTAAATGCAAAGGACATTTATATCCCTCTATAAATCACTGAACTGGGACAAAACATTGAAGATTCATATTACCAATTTCCCCTTACAAATAATCTAATTCTTCAGTACTGAAACTTGGGTGTTCTCCAAATGTTCAATTTTTTCTGAAAGTCCCATGTTTTTTTCTCTGCTGCTCTCTATGCCTGGAAAATCCTATTTAATTCTTCTATGTATTTCCCTCTCTCAATTCAGCCATTAAAACCATCATAGGAACTTGTCTTCTCTGAGAAGCTGCCCTTAAGTTTGTTAACGATTTTTACTCACAGTGCTTCTGACACCAAATATGTGGATTTCTTTTCCTTGCACCAACCAATCCTTCAACTCTCTGGATACCAGTTGGGTACCCTAGAATTCAATATAATTCTGATGCTAACCAACAAGAGTTCATGCAGATTTCATAGATGAAGAACTCAGTTCCACAAGACCACTTTTGCTTCAGATGCCAACTACAAGTCTGGGTCTCCCATACTTCTGACAAACCACCTATAAAGCCAGGAGTTCCCACGACCTGCTCCTCAGATTTGGTAATTTGCTACAATGGTTCACAAAACTCAGAAAGGGACTTTGCTCACTATTACCAGTTTATTATAAAGAATGCAGCTCAGAAGAGTCAAATGGAAGAGATGCGTAGGGAAAGATATGTGGGGACGAAGCAGGGAGCTTCTGTCTTATTTCAGAAGCACCAGCCTTCAAGGACTTTGATGCATTCACCAACCCAGACCTCTCCAAACCTGGTGGTAGTTGTTTAGTCGCTCAGTCATGACCAATTCTATGCAACCACATGGACTTCGGCCCTCCAGGCTCCTTTGTCCATGGAATTTTCCAGGCAAGAATACTGGAGTGGGTTGCCATTTCCTACTCCAGGGGATCATCCCAACCCAGGGATCAAACTTGCAACTCTGGTGTCTCCTGCATTGGCAGGCAGATTCTTTACCACTGTGCCACCTGGAAATTCCCCCAAACCTGGCAGGAGGTATTAAACAGGCACAATCAATTAAATCATTGACCACCGGTGATTAAATTCAATTTCAGCTCTCTCTCTCTTTCCTAATAGTCAGGGGGTAGGGCTGACCAACTCCCATGCTTGAAGCTATCAAGAGTCCCCCAGCAACCAGTCATCTTATTGTCATAAAAATGGCATATACCACTCAAGGGTTTTAGAAGTTCTGTATCTAGAACTGCGGGCAAAATACAAATATATATTTCTTATTGTATCATACGGTAGTTTGGTGCTCTTTTTTATGCCTCAATATTCATATTTCTAAAATCTCTCTGGAAGTTACACATAAAGGGAGGAGGATTCTTTAAATACTTGGTAGAGAAGACATGCTGTTATGTTTTGTCTCCACTGACAGAGATAAGAAAGAATAGTTCAAAAGTCAACCTCCAAAATTCAGGATAGCAAATGTTCTGAAATTCATGTACTGATTCTGCTATCAATTAGAATTCTTATTTGAGTGCCTCTGTATTATTTGCCAGGAAGGATAGTTGGAGGATTGGTGGCCTTTATTTACTTTGAGAATTTTTTTGAAGATGCTCTTAACCAGTCCTGTATACCTAGGCCAGAGCTCTATAAATCTGAACACACAGTATATTTGCTTTGTAGCTACAAACATTTCTTTCAACATGTTTCTCTTTTATTACTTACTAGGGTTGGTTTGGTCACAACATATTTCATTTATTACTGTGCTCCAATTTAATTTCACTGAAACTCTAAAATACACACTGAGTCATTGCGATAGTGTCCATATTTTCTCTATACTTTAAAGACTACTTCCCCTAGTTAAAAATCTGCAATTTAGATGAGATGACTGTCTCTCGAAATCTCAACTCTCCAAAAAATATACAAAAAGATACGGAAGATTTGGATATTCCTATATCTTTGAAAGGAATATTTTAATTAAATATTTTTAAGTAGGAAATCCCAGGCCTAATGTTGCTACTGTTTAATTTTTTTCAAACATTTAAAGACAAGGCAAAACAAAAACAAGAAAATTGTTCATATTCAAAATATATAGTAAATTTCAACAAATTTATTAAAAAGGACACACAATTAAAAATGTGCAAAAGACTGAAAAAGACACTTTACAAATGTGGATTTTGAACTGGCCAATTACCATGAAAAATATTCAACATCATTTTTCATCTGAAAAAGATAAAATATTATAATTAATTACTATTACTTATGTCCCCTACCACCATGACTAAAATTTAAAAGATGGATAATATTATATGTTATTTAGTATGTGGAACAACTGAAGCTTTTGTACACTATGAGTATAAAATGGTAACCACTTTGAGAAGACGTTTGACATTATCTACCAGCAGGAAACATTTTCATGCTGATGATCCAGAAGTTCTACTTCTAAGTCTAGAACCAAGAAAAAATGTATACAAATGTATACCAAAAGACACTTAACAAAATGTTGATCCCAGCACTCTTCATAACTGCCCCAAACTAGAAACTCAGTGTTCATTAACTGTAAAATGGATATATAAATTGTGGTATATTTAGTCAATGCAATTCTATGCCATACATGACAATGAATAAACCACAGCTATATACATCAACATAAATGGATCTCACAAACGTGGCATTTAGAAAAACGCCAACAAATAGAGTATTTAATACATATTTTTATAAATCACAGGAAGATCCTCTATGACACACCTCCCAGAGTAATGGAAATAAAAACAAAAAGAAACAAACGGGACCTAATTAAACTTAAAAACTTTTGCACAATGAAGGAAACTATAAGCAAGGTGAAAAGACAGTCCTTGAATTGGGAGAAAATAGTAGCAAATGAAACAACTGACAAAGAATTAATTTCCAAGACATACAAGCAGCTCATGCAGCTCAATACCAGAAAAATGAACAACTCAATCAAAAAGAGGGGAAAAGACCTAAAAAAATATTTCTCCAAAGAAGACATTACAGATGGCTAACAGACACATGGAAAGATGCTCAACATCACTCATTAATCAAATGAGTGAAACATTAATCAAATGAGTGAAACACAAATCAAAACCACAATGAGGTATATCTCATACTGGTCAGAATGGCCATCAATAAAAAGTTGAGAAACAGTAAATGCTGGAGAGGGTGGGGAGAAAAGGAACCCTCATACACTGTTAGTGGGAATGCAAACTGGTACAGCCACTGTGGAGAACAGTGTGGAGATTTCTTTAAAAACTGGTAATAGAACTGCTATACAACCCAGCAAACCCACTGCTGGGCATACACCTGGAGAAAACCAGAACTGAGAAACATGGACCCCAAAGTTCACTGCAGTGCTGTTTACAATAGCCAGGACATGGAAGCAACCTAGATGTCCATTGGCAGATGAATGGATAAGGAAGTTGTGGTACATATACACAATGGAATACTACTAAGCTATTATACACTTTTGAGTCAGCTCTAATGAGGTGGGTGAAACTGGAGCCTATTATACAGAGTGAAGCAAGTCAGAGAGAGACAAATACTGTATATTAACATTTTTATATATGGAATTCAGAAAGATGGTAATGATGGTCTTACCTGCAGGGCAGCAAAGAAGACACAGATGTAAAGAACAGACTTTTCGACTCAGTGGGAGAAGGCAAAAAAGAAAGTGAAAGTGAAGTCATTCAGTCATGTCCAACTCTTTGTGACCCCATGGACTGTAGCCTACCAGGCTCCTCTGTCCATGGAATTTTCCAGGCAAGAGTACTGGAGTGGGTTGCCATTTCCTTCTCAAGGGTGGGATGAGTTTAGAGAATAGCATTGAAACATGTACATGACCATACATAAAAAAGATGACCAGTGCAAGTTTGATGCATGAAGCAGAGTATTCAAAGCCGGTGCTCTGGGACAACCCAGAGGGATGGTGTGGGGAGGAAAACGGGAGAGGGGTTCAGGATGGGGGAACACATGTATACCCTCGGTGGATTCATGCTGATGTATGGCAAAAACTACCACAATACTGTAATTATCCTCCAATTAAAACAAACACATTTAAAAACAAACAAACAAATAAAGTAAAATCTCACACACACACCTTCTAATGCCCTCTGAAGGTAAATTTAAGCTAAAGTTAAGCAACCTGCTTCTTTAAGCTTCTTCCAGAAGGGAAGGGGAAGGAGAGAGAGAACATGGCTTTTCAAGGTGGACCTCAGAGAGAGAAGATGAGTGAGAGATGAGGTGGAGAGGGAGGGAGAACAGGTCATGTTGAGCACTATGGGCTCCATCCTGAACCCAAAGGAAAGTCATCAGAGGGTTTGAAGACAGAGGATGCCCCGTGGGGATGGTAAGACTAGAAGCACAGAGGCTATGTCTGGGAAGAAATGATGGACACATGAAAGGCAACTATAATGGAACAAAATAAAATAGATTTAAGAAAGGTGTAGGGCAGGGAATGTATAGCACTTGGTGACTGATTAGCTATGGGGAGGAGGAGGAAAGAGGAAGGATGACTTGTAGCTTTGGACAATGAGGCAGAAAGTAATGCCATTAACTGAGTAAAAATATACACAAAAATAGCAAAGCTTTTGATCATCCTATGGAAATCCCAAATTATTATAAAATAAAATGAATGACAAACTATAAGGGAAGAATGAGGAGCAGAGGGAGGCTCCACGGGGATGGGAGATATATATAAAACATGATTATGAGGGATTAACGTTGATGTATAGCAGGTATCACCTCAACACTGTGAGGAAATTCAGTACAGTTCAGTTCAGTTGATCAGTTGCGTCCGACCCTTTGTGACCCCATGGACTGCAGCACGCCAGGTTTCCCTGTCCATCACCAACTCCCATAGCCTACTCAAACTCATGTCCATTGCATTGGTTATGTCATCCAAACATCTCATCCTCTGTTGACCCCCTCTCCTCCCACTTTCATTTTTTCCCAGAATCAAGGTCTTTTTCAATGAGTCAGTTTTTTGCATCAGATGGCCAAAGTATTGGAGTTTCAGCTTCAGCATCAGTTCTTCCAATGAATATTCAGGACTGCTTTCCTTTAGGATGGACTGGTTGGATTTTCTTGCAGTCCAAGGGACTCTCAAGAGTCTTCTCCAACACCACAGTTCAAAAGTATCAATTTTTCAGCATTCATCTTTCTTTATAGCTCAAATCTCACATGCATACATGACTACTGGAAAAACCATAGCTTTTACTAGACAGACCTTTGTTGGCAAAGTAATGTCTCTGCTTTTTAATATGCTATCTAGTTTGGTCATAGCTTTTCTTCCAAGAAGCAAGTGTCTTTTAATTTCATGGCTGCATTCAAGATCTGCAGTGATATTGGAGCCCCCCAAAATAAAGTCTCTCAGTGTTTCCATTGTTTCCCCATCTAATTGTCATGAAGTGATGTGACCAGATGCCATGATCGTAGCTTTCTGAATGTTGAGTTTTAAGCTAACTTTTTCACTCTCCTCTTTCACTTAAGAGGCTCTTTAGTTCTACTTCACTTTCTGCCATAAGGGTGGTGTCATCTGCATATCTGAGGTTATTGATATTTCTCCCAGCAATCTTAATTCCAGCTTATGCTTCATCCAGCCCGGCATTTCCCATGATGTACTCTGCATATATAGGCAGCGTGACAATATACAGCTTTGCCGTACTCCTTTCCTGATTTGAAACCGGTCTTTGTTCCATGTCCAGTTCTAACTGTTGCTTCTTGACCTGCATACGGATTTCTCAGGAGGCAGGTCAGGTGGGCTGGTATTCCCATCTCTTTCAGAATTTTCCACAGTTTATTGTGATCCACACAGTCAAAGGCTTTGGCCTAGTCAATAAAGCAAAGTAGATGTTTTTCTGGAACTCTCTTGTGTTTTCAATGATCCAACAAATTTTGACAATTTGATCTCTGGTTCCTCTGCCTTTTCTAAATCCAGCTTGAACATCTGGAAGTTCATGGTTCATGTACTGTTAAAGCCTGACTTGGAGAATTTTGAGCATACTTTGATAGCGTGTGAGATGAGTGCAATCTTGTAGTAGTATGAACATTGTTTGGCATTGCCTTTCTTTGGGATTGGAATGGAAACTGACCTTTTCCAGTCCTGTGGCAACTGCTGAGTTTTCCAAATTAGCTGGCATATTGAGTGTAACACTTTCAAAGCATCATCTTTTAGGATTTCAAATAGCTCAACTGGAATTCCATCACCTCTACTAGCTTTGTTTGTAGCGATGCAGACTCACTTGACTTCACATTCCAGGATGTCTGGCTCTAGGTGAGTGATCACACCATGATTGTCTGGGTCTTGAAGATTTTTTTTGTACAGTTCTGTGTATTCTTGCCACCTCTTCTTAATATATTCTGCTTCTGTTAGGTCCATACCATTTCTATCCTTTATTGAGCCCATTTTTTGCATGAAATTTTCCCTTGGTATCTCTAATTTTCTTGAAGAGATCTCTAGTCTTTCACATTCTGTTGTTTTCCTCTATTTCTTTGCACTGATCACTGAGGAAGGCTTTCTTATCTCTCCTTGCTATTCTTTGGAACTCTGATTTCAAATGGGAATATCTTTCCTTTTCTCCTCTGCTTTTCACTTCTCTTCGTTTCACAGCTATTTGTAAGGCCTCTTCAGACAACCAGTTTGCCTTTTTGCATTTCTTTTCCATGACAGGTCTTGATCCCTGTCACCTGTACAATGTCACGAACCTCCGTCCATAGTTCATCAGGCACTCTATCAGATCTAGTCCCTTAAATCTATTTCTCACTTCCACTGTATAGTCATAAGGGATTTGATTTAGGTCATACCTGAATGGTCTAGTGGTTATCCCTACCTTCTTCAGTTTAAGTCTGAATTTGGCAATAAGGAGTTCATGATCTGAACCACAATCAGCTCCCGGTCTTGATTTTGCTGACTCTATAGAGATTCTCCATCTTTGGCTGCAAAGAATATAATCAGTCTGATTTCGGTGTTGACCACCTGGTGATGTCCATGTGTAGAGTCTTCTCTTGTGTTGTTGGAAGAGGGTGTTTGCTATGACGAGTGCGTTCTCTTGGTAAAACTCTATTAGCCTTTGCCCTGCTTCATTCCGTACTCCAAAGCCAAATTTGCCTGTTACTCCAGGTGTCTCTTGACTTCCTACTTTTGCATTCCAGTCCCCTATAATGAAAAGGACATCTTTTTTGGGTGTTATTTCTAGAAGGTCTTGTAGGTCTTCATATAACTGTTCAACTTCGGCTTCTTCAGTGTTACTAGTCGGGGCATAGGCTTGGATTACAGTGATATTGAATGGTTTGCCTTGGAAACGAACAGAGATCATTCTGCCATTTTTGAGACTGCATCCAAGTACTGTATTTTGGACTCTTTTGTTGACTATGATAGCTACTCCATTTCTTCTCAGGGATTCTTGCCCACAGTAATAGATATAATGATCATCTGAGTTAAATCCATCCTTTCCAGTCCATTTTAGTTCACTGATTCCTAAAATGTTGATGTTCCCTCTTGCCATCTCCTGTTTGAACCCTTCATATTTACCTTGATTCATGGACCTAACATTTCAGGTTCATATGCAATATTACTCTTTATAGCATTGAACTTTACTTCCATCACCCGTCATATCCACAGCTGGGTATTGTTTTTGCTTTGGCTCTGTCCCTTCCTTCTTTCTGGAGTTATTTCTCCACTCTTCTCCTGTAGCTTGTTGGGCACCTACCAACTTGGGGAGTAAATCTTTCAGTGTCATACCCTTTTGCCTTTTCATACTGTTCATGGGGTTCTCAGGCTTCCCTGTTGGCTCAGAAGGTAAAACATCTGCCTGCAATGTGGGAGACCCGACTTGGATCCCTGGGTCAGGAACATCCCTGGAGAAGGAAATAGGAACCCACTCCAGCACTCTTGCCTGGAAAATCCCATGGGTACAGGAGCCTGGTAGGTTACAGTCCATGGGGTCACAAAGAGTCAGACACAACTGAGCGACTTCACTTTATGGGGTTCTTAAGGCAAGAATACTGAATTATCCTCCAATGAATGTTCTAATAAATATCATCTAATAAATAAATATCCTCTAATAAATGTAAAGAAATTATCCTCTAATAAATGTTAATAAACCATATAAATAGGAGAAACGATTGTTTCTGTTGTTCCCTTTTTCACTTCAGAAATTTGCCATTTTTGCTGATGTATGACAATATGGATGATTTTAGGGAGAATTTTGCTGGCTTAAAAAAAAGTTAATTTAAAATTGTCCAATACATAACTGAACAAAGCATATGATGAGCACATTAATCCTATACTACTACCTATAAAAGGTTACCTGGAAACTTAGCAGCTTAGAGCAGCAACATTTGTCATACAGTTATGCGGGTCAGGAGTCTACACCAGGCTCTGCTGAGTCCTTTGGCTGAGGGCGTCTTACAGGGTTGCAACCAAGCTTTGCTCAGGGCTGCAGTTTTTCCCAGGCTGGACTGAGGGATTTGCTTCCCCACATAACACAATATGGCAGCTTGCTTCATCAGACTGAACAAGTAATAAGAGCAAGAGAGAGAGAGAATGTGAATAAGATGGAAGTCACAGTCTTTTATAACCCAATCTTGGAAATGACATTCCATCAGTTTTTCTTTATTTGCCAGAAACAAGAGCTAGGTTAAAAACACACTCAATGCTAGGAAATTGTAGGTGGTGGAAACTGGGGCTAATTTATAACTGCCTACTGCAGTAGGAAAATTAAAAAAAAAAAAAACACCTTAGTGATTTATAAAAAGAAAATCACATTGACATGATCACAAATTAACTAGAAAAATGATCTCCTAAAAGAAGTAAAATTTTTGAGAGAGACAAAATGCACTTTCCACTTTCTGGTAAGTATAGTAAGCTGCTTGCTAGGATTTGCAAATTGTTATTGATAGGATATTACTTAAAATTCTTTTCATTATCTATCAGCAATCTCACCGTTTCCTAGTTTCTTTATAGTAAAATATTTTCTATTTTTCATTTTTATACATAAATTGATTGAGCTAATAAAGCCTTTATGATGTACAAGATTAATTTTATACTATTCACAAGACAAGATAGTGCTTTATAAACATGAAAGTACTTTGTAAAGATCGAAATACAGTCAGCTTCTCCTTAACATTTGTAGAACTGAATCATATAAAAGGATTTCCAGAGAAAAGTAAAAAGGTTATGTTAGAGGTGAAAAAAAGTCTAGTTGAGGGTTAATTTACAGAAACTCAATGTACATATGCTTAAAATATTAAAATACAATCTGAAATTCCTAGGCTAAAGGTCAAAATAAGTCACTGCCAAATAACACATTCACTTAGAATTGTAATGCTGGGAAAATTCTAACAACTAACCTTGTATTTCACTGGAAGTAATCAAACATTCAGAAATGCCTGATCAAGGTCTGTGTTTTTACTCCAGGGCCCATTTACCCAAGCCCAGTGATAGTGGTAAGACTGAAATGTACTCTCTGCTTGTTGTTAAAGACAGACGTAAGTCCAACATACAGTTAAGTGGGGAGCCAGAGTTTAAAACAACTGCAGAGAGGGTGCCATAATGAAACACAAGTATTCTCAAATCTTCCATCTTTCAGAATGTAATCCATTCCTCTAACACCCAAATGAAAGTTCAAGGTCTTATCCACTGCAGGATTTGGGGCTTTCTATCCAAAGTATTTCTTTCTTTTTTTTGTTTTATTTTTTAAGAATACTAAGGGAGAGCTTACATGGTCCAGAAACTCACTCTTCTTCCATACCTCAGTCAATCATTGTTAAGGTGACCTTTGGTCAATGTTTATTGTAATAACTTTTTAAAATTATTATTAAAGTTGGAAGCAATATGTCTGAAAGCCTGGACATAGCACATGAAAAGCACAATACAATGAAAAATTCCTAAAATGAGACGATTTTTGATATTGCTTTCTCTGGCATAGTCATCTAGGTTTTGCTCTTCCTTGACTGGTTTTTTGCCAGTCTCTCGCTCAGCCTGCTAAAATGTTGAAAGGATTCAGTCCCCCACCTTCTGCTTCTCTCACTTCCAAGCCATCCCCAGTGACTATTTTCACCACTCCCAAATCAGGTATTCAACTCTTTCCAGGGTTCAAACAGATAAGGAAAAAAAGAGGTTTTTCCTTCTCTTACAGCTGCCTCTAGCTTGAGTGATAACACTCCGGACTGCAGTTCAGAAAGATAATTTTTTACATCATTATATGGAGCATTTAGCTCCTCTTTGTCTCATTAACTCTCTATTTCTGATTAGGATTTTAGTATTAACTTCACACAACCAATTGATCCATTAAAATATCTTCCTATATAAATGATTCAGAAATGTCCTTGATGCTTGAAATGCATTTTGTCTCACTTTCTAGCTATAAAGTTTTCAAACATTCTTTGAAAGAATTTCATTGGATGTATGAAAACTCTGTGTAAATATCAATCTAAGTTTTTAGAACGTTTTTCCAGTTCAATATTATGCCTCAAAACTCTTTGAAAAATACACATTAGCATATGTGAATACTGTAAAATCTACAAATCTACTTAAACATGCATCTATCTTAACATCTCATTCGTAGAAGATTTGATCGTTTACAACAAAAGGCCAATCTCTCTACCTATGTTCTCACTTTTTCTATTGCATCTCTCTTCCTTTTCCACTCTTCACTGTGCATCATCAAACTTCCTCCTCTAGTGGGTCATCCCCACCAGATTATAAACATGAAGGTGGCTCTAAAGTTGATCAGCCTAAGTCTGCATCACGGCTTCCCCAGTTACCACTTCTGAAACCTTAGCTTTCTCATTTGAAACACTGAGTCACTTACAGTTTAATACTTCAACTCATATTTCACAAAGTTACATAGATAAAATAGATGATGCATGCAAATTACTTAGCACAATCCCTGGTACATACTTAAAAACTAAAGGATTTGTTATGTTATTAATACCAACCTCAAAACCGCAAACTTACTTTAAAAAGTTCCTTTATTAAATATCAATTTGCAGTTTTCAGCTCAGATTTCATTTCCTTTCAGAGTCCAAATCATAGAAATATATACGGATAAACTTTAACTGCTATTAAAATATTTTCTTAGTTTGATTTTTTTGTGTGCATGATTCCCAAATATTTCTGTTGTCTAATTTAGACCAACACCTCCTCTCTTTCTATCCTGTGACTTTAACTGATAGTATCATCTTTTTTTTTCCCATAGATATCAATCCTATCTTTATGCTAAAAATACTCAAATTTAAATCCCCTGCCTCTTTACTGCTACGTTAGCATGTCTCACATGCCTCTTCATATGCTTCAAACACAATTCAGATATTATATATAATCTATTTTTGCTTTTTGTTTATACCAGGAAACGGCACCAACATATACTACATTTTTCAAGCCAAGGAACACAGCAACTTTGATCCAACAGAACTTCTTTTGCTTCCTATTCTGTTTTGTTAGTTTTTATAGATTATACCCACGAATGTTAGAAAATGAACAACACCCAGTTATAATGATTGTTTTAAAGAATATTGAGATTTTTAAATATGTTATTAATAAATGATGTCCGATTCTTTTTTTTTTCCAACTAAATCATTTAGTTTTCCTTCAAAAAAAAAAAAAAAAGACTGAAGAAACACAATTCTGGAAATACGAGGCTAAACACAGCTTTCTGAGTGTTGTACTGAGACAACTGACCGTCTACACAAAACACTAATAATGCCCGTAATGTACGGCAGAGGTTTAAAACTCCAGGCAGACAGGCTTAATAACTGCAAAGAAAAATGGAAGCAAAAGCAGAAAAACAACACAAACACTGAATTTACATGATATCCCTTTTGCACTTCATTTTAGAAAGGGGGCCATAGCACCTGGCCCCCTTACAAGGCAGCATACCAAGAGCAGACCCCACCAATGATGTTGTGTTGCCCTATTCTTGATCAGTTTTTTTTTTTTTTTCTTTTCTCTTTAGGCTAATTTTGTACTAATATCTGATAAAACACACTTTCCAAAGTCAATGTTAACTGAATTTCTGATTTAATTACCTCCTAAAGTTTTATTTAATAGAGTCATACATTTCATATTTTCATTTTGTTAAATGTTTTTCTCCAATAAAAAGGCATAAAGTGGCTTGAGGTGCCTTAATGAAGATTAACTTAATAGTATTTTCTTCTTATGGATAATGTTGGCATTTTAAGCATTCAGCTTAAAAGAACAATGTTTCAAGAAATAATAAATGATTTGGAGATGGTAAAAAGAAAATAAATATGAAATCGTTTCAGTGGCATTTTATGTCCTTCTTTCTGCTTGACATTACAAACGAATCAAACAGTCTACAGATTCAGATTCTAATTACATTATAAGCACAAATGTCTCAGCAGTGCTGTGTTTGCCCTGTTGAGTGGAGACCCCACATGTTGTGTCAGATTAGATATTTGGAAATCTTTTAATGTGTGAAGAATTGACATACTGGCATTTACCATCACTAAATGGAGAACAGTGTCAGAGACAAGCTTCTTTTCCTGAAGCAGAGTGTGTTATCAGATTCTGGGAACAGCTGGCTTGACAGACTGTCCTTGTTTGTCCCCAGTTCAGGTTCTGCTGAACACTTCAGCATGTATTGGGTATGTTATTTAGGCTAGACGTGACATTTCCAGTACCTCTTTAAAGGTCAGAATGACAGATGTCTGGGTATAATATTCTTTACTGGAAATATTTATACAGTGATCAATGCTTACATATTTTTCAAATACTGTTCCTTATTTTAAGTGGTTTGTAAGAATTTGGTTTTTTTAAAGAGATGTCTCAGTCCTGAGTTTTCTTTCTCCTGGATACTGTTATAATGCATAACACTAGAAAAACGAGACAATATAATATGTTAACTCCATAAGATGATTACGAGGACCAAATATCTGAAAATACTTTGCAATTTTAAGTAAAATATTAACATTAGTTATTTTCATTACAGGTATTTTGTATGCTTGTTTTCTATATGAATAAGCACACTAACCAATTTCTAAATAAATAGCAGGATAGACGGATGAATGATAGAATCCACATCTAACATCCAGTGTCCTATGCTGTCATCCAAAATTAAGCATTACATAGTAATGAAGCCAGCATCCTTTCATCAAATGGAAACACTATCAATATCCTAAGCACTATTTTACATAATACAATTACCTAGAGATTTAGTGAAAGAGACAAAAAAAGGCTTAATATAACATATATCAGAGCATACAACTTTATAAATGCCTCAGTTCCCAACTCTAACTGCTAAGTCGGAGTGGTGATTTAATTTGGGTATTAATATTGCCTTGAACTGTGGTGTTGGAGAAGACTCTTGAGAGTCCCTTGGACTGCAAGGAGATCCAACCAGTCCATCCTAAAGGAGATCAGTCCTGGGTGTTCATTGGAAGGACTGATGCTGAAGCTGAAACTCCAATACTTTGGCCACCTGATGCGAAGAGCTGACTCATTGGAAAAGACTCTGGTGCTGGGAAGGATTGAAGGCAGGAGGAGAAGGGGACGACAGAGGATGAGATGGTTGGATGGCATCACTGACTCGATGGACATGGGTTTGGGTAGACTCCGGGAGTTGGTGATGGACAGGGAGGCCTGGTGTGCTGTGATTCATGGGGTCGCAAAGAGCTGGACACGACTGAGTGACTGAACTGAACTGATTGCCCTTGATCAATCTTCTGCCGCCAATCTCTTGTTTTCCCTGCTAGTTCCAAGATCCCTCCTGATTCTGCCCAAGTTTCCCATACCTTTAACATGAATTATATTATTAACAGTTTTAATCCACACACACAAAAATTATATATATTGCAATTTATAAAGCACAGCTCTTGTTGTCATCATTTACCAAGACTCACTTTCCTAAGATGCAGCAGATGACATTAAATAAGTGTGCTCCCAGTTAAACAGGTTACTTCCTAAATAAAGATACTGTCATATGGGCAAAAGTTGTCAGTGTTTAATCTGCACTTGCCAATTATTCTAATGAACTGTATAGTCAGTCTGATACAACTTGACATGAATAATTTTCAATTAAACAGAAATATTAGGATTTATATTAAAAAAAATCTTAAAAGTGGTTTTTGAGTAGTTATATCATCATTATTATAAGAAGTTTAAACTGCCAATCACAGCAGAAGACTGGGTGTTTCCATTGTATAACTGGAAACATCTTGTTAAAATTTTGTGTGATTCTTCACGTAGTAGCAGAATTGTGCCCATCTCCATTCAATTTAGGTAAACTGCCATGATCATTTAAAAATTAATTTTATACTGTCATATAGAGGTATTTACTTCTTTCATTTCCATCACTTTTCAGGAGTGTGTATAAAGAATTCTTACTTTTCTCTTAACCAACCTGATGTAAATTATCTACTGTATTTTATTCTTTAAATTTCATGAGATACACAGAAACTCATGAACCTGGGTATCCCAGGTACAAAGATGGTCACATTTAAAGGTATTTGAATTCTGCTTCTAAGGTATACTTCCCAGTATATTTTATTGTTATTAATTTCACTTAATATACATATTTAACAGTAGAACATGTTATTGTTAAAACTCTTTTTTATATTTTGGAAGCATTCTCCTTTTATTTCATCTTTAGGACATTTTTACAGGTTTATATTTATGTTCCTAAAATTTTGTGGTTTCGAGCTTCAGTTGACTATGTCACTTGTATAAATAATGATAAATATTTATATCTCAAGAAGATTGGAGATACCTAAAAGGAGCATCTTATTTATTAGACAAATAAGTCTTTAAAATCACATCCCTAGAATTCAAAAAATATGCAAATTCAGCAAATATTTGTTCACACAATACTAGGATTGTCCTGAAAATTTTTGGAAAATAATATTCTGGCCTTCATGTCAATCACGACAGAAGAATGTGAAATTCATGTAAACAGACCCCAGAGAATTTCTAGGTTCAGATAGCATAAAAATGCATCAAGGTCTTTGTATTATTATCCTCAGTGATCCACACTCTCTTGTAGAAGTATCATACTGCCTCATTCTTGCCAAGTTTCCTCTTATGTGCAATGTATTCTCTCTTCTTATTTTGAGGCTCAGTTGTCTGACTTTGGCTTCCCGGGTGGCTCAATAAAGAATCTGCCTGTCAATGCAGGAGACACAGGAAATGCAGGTTCGATCCTTGGGTTGGAAAGATCCCGTGAAGGAGAAAATGGCAACCTACTCCAGTATTCTTGCCTGAAATCCCATGGACAGAGGAGCCTGATGGGCTGCAGTCCACAGGGTCCAAAGAGTCAGACAAGACTGTGACTTTCTCTGAACAAGAAAATGGATGAGTATGCTCTATATGAACAGAAGATGAAAACGTACTTCCACAGTTCAGCTGGGTTTCTTGTTCCTCTCTTCTTCCATGAGAATGACTTGCTCCAGTTATGAGCTACCTCTGGCTCAGTTGGAAGGAATGAAGCTGCAATGCAGGGACCTGGGTTCGATCCCTGGATTGGGAAGATCCCCTAGAGAAGGGAAAGGTTACCCACTCCAGTATTCTGGCCTGGAGAATTCAGACAGACTGAGCGACTTTCACTTTCACTTTAGGATACAGGTTCAGTTAGATATAGGTTAGGGAGGAAGTAACTCGAGGAACAGAGCATAACACAAGAGAGCTAAGTTGAACAGAGCCGAATGTAACTGATCTGTGGGATACTGAGTCAGAAATAACTTTTTATTGTTGAAATACACTGAATTAGGGATTATTTTCTTGCCACAACAAAGGCGACTTATTTAACCTTTCTAAAGGTATGCTGGCAAAGAAAAAATAAAGCAAGCAGATAAATAATAACAATATCTGTAACCATCTATTATACTCATATTATTCCATGTCAGCAATTCACTTACATATTCATTCCTTTACTCAATAAATATGAATCATGGTTGGAGTAAAGAACTGCCAGTTACTACTGGGGGGGAAAAATACGGTATCAGAAACTACAAAAAAATTTGTCCCCTTAAGAAATCTATTCTTTCCCAAATCAGTGCACATTAATGCTTTGAAAATTATTTTCTGGACCATATATCAAAAGTGGATGCTATAATGTTATCAGCTCAGTTCAGTCACACAGTCATGTCCAACTCTTTGTGACCCCATGGATTGCAAAACGCCAGGCTTGCCTGTCCATCACCAAAGCCCAAAGCTTACTTAAACTCATGTCCATTGTGTCGGTGATGCCATCCAAACATCTGATCCTCTGTCATCCCCTTCTCTTCCCACCTTCAACCTTTCCCAGCATCAGGGTCTTTTCCAATGAGTCAATTCTTCCCATCAGATGGCCAAAGTACTGGCACTTCAGATTCAGCATCAGTCCTTCCAATGAATATTCAGGACTGATTTCCTTTAGGATGGGCTAGTTGGATATCCTTGCAGTACAAGGGACTCTCAAGAGTCTTCCCCAACACCACAGTTCAAAAGCAACAATTCTTTGGGGCTCAGCTTTCATTATAGTCCAACTCTCACATCCATACATGACTACTGGAAAAACCATAGCTTTGGCTAGATGGACCTTTGTTGGTAAAGTAATGTCTGATTTTTAATATGCTGTCAAGGTTGGTCATAGATTTTCTTCCAAGGAGCAAACGTCTTTTAAATTCATGGTGGCAGTCAAGATCTGCAGTGATTTTGGAGCCCCCCAAAAATAAAGTTTCTCACTATTTCCATTGTTTCTCCATTTGCCATGAAGTGCTGCGACCAGATGCCATGATCTTAGTTTTCTGAGTGTTGAGTTTTAAGCTAACTTTTTCACTCTCCTCTTTCACTTTCCTCAGGAGCTCTTTAGTTCCTCGCTTTCTGCTGTAAGGGTGATATCATCTGCATATCTGAGGTTATTGATATTTAGCCTGGCAATCTTGATTCCAGCTTGTGCTTCATCCAGCCTGGCATTTCCCATGATATACCCTGAATATAAGTTAAATAAGCACAGTGACAATACATAGCCTTGACATACTCCTTTCCTGACTTGGAACGAGTCTGTTGTTCCATGTCCAGTTCTAACTGTTGTTTCCTGACCTGCATACAGATTTCTCAAGAGCAGGTCAGGTGGGCTGGTATTCCCATCTCTTGATGGGAATTTTCCACAGTTTGTTGTGATCCACACAGTCAAAAGCTTTGGTATAGTCAATAAAGCAAAAGTAGATGTTTGTCTTGAGCTCTCTAGCTTTTTCAATGATCCAACAGATGTTGGCAATTTGACCTCTGGTTCCTCTACCTTTTCTAAATCCAGCTTAAACATCTGGAAGTTCACAGTTCACGTACTGTTGAAGCCTGGCTTAGAGAATTTTGAGCTTTATTTTACTAGCAAGTGAGATGAGTGCAATTGTGTGGTAGTCTGAGCATTCCTTGGCATTGCTTTTCTTTGGGATTGGAATGGAAACTGACCTTTTCCAGTCCCATGGTCACTGCTGAGTTTCCAGATTTGCTGGCATATTGAGTGCAGCACTTTAAAAGTGTCATCTTTTAGGATTTGAAATAGCTCAACTGGAATTCTATCACATCCACTAGCTTTGTTTGTGTGATGATTCCTAAGGCCCACTTGACTTCACATTCCAGGATGTCTGGCTCTAGCTGATCACACCATAGTGTTTATCTGGGTCATTAAGATCTTATTTGTACAATTCTTCTGTGTATTCTTACCACCTCTTCTTAATAGCTTCTGCTTCTGTTAGGTCCATACCATTTCTGTCCTTTATTGTGCCCATCTTTGCATGAAATGTTCCCTGGGTATCTCTGATTTCCTTGAAGAGATCTCTAGTCTTTCCCATTCTATTGTTTTCCTCTACTTCTTTGCCCTGATCATTGAGGAAGGCCTTCTTATCTCTCCTTGCTATTCTTTAGAACTCTGCATTCAAATGGGCATATTTTTCCTTTTCTTCTTTGCCTTTAGCTTCTCTTCTTTTCTCAGCTATTTGTAAGGCCTCGTCAGACAACCATTTTGCCTTTTTTCATTTCTTTTTCTTGGGGATGATCTTGATCACTGCCACCTGTACAATGTCATGAACCTCCATCCATAGTTCTCTGGATGTGAACCTCTGTCCACAGTTCTTCAGGCACTCTGTCTATCAGCTCTAATTTGTTGAATCTATTTGTCACTTTCACTGTATAATTGTAAGGGATTTGATTTAGGTCACACCTGAATGGTCTACTAGTTTTCCCTACTTTCTTCAATTTATGTCTGAATTAGGCAATAAGGAGTTCATGATCTGAGCCACAGTCAGGTCCCAGTCATGTTTTTGCTGACTGTATAAAGCTTCTCCATCTTTGGCTGCAAAGAACATAATTAATCTGATTTCAGTATTGACCATTGGGTGATGTCCACGTGCAGAGTCTTCTCTTGCATTGCTGGAAGAGGGTGTTTGCTATGACCAGTGCATTCTCTTGGTAAAACTCTATTAGCCTTTGCCCTGCTTCATTCTGTACTCCAAGGCCAAATTTGCCTGTTACTCCAGGTGTCTCTTGACTTCCTATTTTAGCATTCCAGTCCCCTATAATGAAAAGGACTTCTTTTTTGGGTGTTATTTCTAGAAGGTCTTGTAGGTCTTCATAGATCTGTTCAACTTCAGCTTCTTCCACATTACTGGTTGGGGTACAGGCTTGGATTACTGTGTTATTGAATGGTTTGCCTTGGAAATGAACAGAGATTATTCTGTCGTTTTTTGAGACTGCACCCAAGTACTGCATTTCAGACTCTTGTTGGCTATAAGGGCTACTCCATTTCTTCTCAGGGATTCTTGCCCACAGTAGTAGATATAATGGTAATCTGAGTTAAATTCACCCATTCCAGTTTAGTCTGCCAATTCCTAAAATGTCAACGTTCACTCTTGCCAGCTCCTGTTTGATCAGTTCCAATTTACCTTGATTCATGGACCTAACATTCCAGGTTCCTATGCAATACTGCTCTTTACAGCATCGGACCTTGCTTCCATTACCAGTCACATCCACAACTGGGTGTTTTTGTTTTTGTTCCATGTCTTCATTCTTTCTGGATTTATTTCTCCACACCTCTCTAGGAGCATATTAGGCACTTACTGACCTGGGGAGTTCATCTTTCAGTGTCCTATCTTTTTGCCTTTTCATACTGTTCATGGCATTCTCAAGGCGAGAATTCTGAAGTGCTTTGCCATTCTCTTCTCCAGTGGACCACATTTTGTCAGAACTCTCCACCATGACCCGTCTGTCTTGGGAGGCCCTACATGGCATGGCTCATGGTTTCATTGAATTAGACCAAGGCTGTGGTCCATTTGATGAGACTAATTAGTTTTCTGTGACTGTGGTTCTCATTCTGTCTGCCCTCTGATGGAAAAGGATAAGAAACTTATGGAAGCTTCCTAATGGGAGAGACTGAGAAGGAAACTGGGTCTTGTTCTGATGGGTGGGGTATGCTCAGTAAATCTTGAATCCAATTTTCTGTTGATGGGTGGGGCTGTGTTCCTTTCCTGTTTTTTGACCTAAGGCCAAACTATGGTGGAAATAATGAAGATAATGGCAACCTTCTTCAAAAGGCATGCACTGTTGCCCTCAGTGACCCCGATCCTGCACCAGGCCACCGTGACCCATACCTCCACCAGAGACTGCTGGACACTCAAAGACAAGTCTGGGTCAGTCTCTTGTGGGGTCAGTGCTCCTTTCTCCCGGTTCCTGGTGCACACGAGGTTTTTGTTTGTGCCCTCCAAGAGTCTGTTTCCCCAGTCCTGTGTACGTTCTGGCGGCTCTGTGGTGGGGTTAATGGCAATCTCCTCCAAGAGGGTTTGTGCCACACCCAGGTCTGTTGCACCCAGAGCTCCTGCCCCTGTGACAGGCCACTGCTGACTCATACCTCCACAGGAGACCCTCAAAGGCAGGTCTGGCTCAGTCTCTGTGGAGTCTCCTAGTGAGCACAAGATTTTGTTTGAGCCCTCCAAGGATGTCTGGAGGGTATGGGGTTCGATTCTAAATGTGATTTTGCCCCACCTTCTACTTTTTGGGGGCTTCTCCTCTGCCCTTGGACGTGGGGTATATTTTTTTTGGTGGGATCCAACATTCTCCTGTTGATGGTCGTTCAGCAGTGAGTTGTAATTTTGGGCTTCAGTGCTTGAGTTGAGCTCTGCCAGTTTGTCCTACAAAAACCACTGTGTGGAGGCAGAGAGAGTGCAGTGGGTGGCCCCAGGAACCCTGCTGAGCCCCCACCGCCGCCCTCCGTGAGGCAGCTACTAGTCCAGCTCCATGCAGTGGAGCCCGGGCCTGTGCTGAGTTTGCTGCTCCACTATGACCTGCACCCTTGGTGCTGTTGTGTCCGCCACGGTGAGGAGGCTGTCAGGGGCCGTCGGGCGCCCAGCTGCAGAGCTCTCTGGTTCTGAGCTGCCCAGCTCCCCTATAATGTTATAGCAATAAGTAAATTAAAATTTTATAGCTATTTCTCCCAATCTAAGATTCAATAAGTATTTTTAAAAATCACATTTGCATAGCTTATACTATATGCTCACCATTAACCACTAAATGGCAAAATATGGTGAATATTGGAAAACTGTTAGCTCTTTCAGAAATTTGAAAAGGATGTTCCTGTAGAATTTGGTAGAGTGCTAATTATAGACCACTTCTAAGCATTTACACCAAACTGGAAAAATACACAATTTACGTGGCATTATTAGTCATATCTGGTTTTCAGTAATTTTTCTATGATTTAATTTTATTTTCTTGATCTTACTTATTTATTTATTTATTTGCTTGGCTGCTCCAGGATTTAGGTTATACATCTTTAATTAATCAAAATTTACAGTCAAATAATCTTGTCTTATTTTACCATTAGTGAAGATTTTTATAACACTTTATTTCTAAATCCCACCCCTCATCCTTGGTCAGATCAAAGGTTAAAAAGTAAGACTTGCAATATTTCTAGAGAGTGTAAGTTATGGCAGCCAAAATTTCTGAAAAACGTATCCAATATAACTGGAACTTGGGCTTCATTTCATTCAATTAATATAGCTAGTTTAGATAATGCTAAAAAATATTAGGAAATGTTAAGTCAGTATCAGTATTTCTTGCGTATTTCAGGTTTCGTTTTCTTTGCTGTTGCTTTTTGCTGATTCTGTTTGTTTCCTTTTTCTCTTTATGAAATATCCCACAATTGCAATTCAAAGATGAAACATATTTGTTTTAAATATCTTTTTAATTGGTAATAAATTAATGCTGGTAATAATTAAAGCCATTTCTAAGAATACAGTGTGTGTGTTCATTGGTATGTATGTATACATGTTCATATGTGTTTTACTATGTTTGCAGTTATTAATGATAACTATCTGATAATAACTCTTCACTAGTCCTAGAATCTAGGACTAGTTTTTCATCTGCTTCTAGATCAGATACATGAATCTTCCAAATCTAAATGGGAATCTCTGGGCCTTTTTATAGTCCAGGATTACTCTGACTTACTATTTAGTATTCACCTCTCACAAATTTACACCAATAGTATGCTAAGAAAAATTCTCTAATATATAATTAATTTTTTAAAAGTATTCTTATTTAAAGTCTTAACACTAACACTAATAAGGTCATTATTGGGGTAGAACCGACCTCATTTTATACTAGAAACATACTGTAAAGGCACCAATCAATCCTTTGTTTTCTTTTGAGGTGAAAACTTTGCACGTCTATTAAACGTAGAAAATGTTCCAATGCTGACTAAAAGCAAATGCCAAATCATGAATGTTCTTATGACAAACATAGTGAGTGTCCTATGTTTAATATTCTTAAAATCCACAGTTAGTCATAGGCTGTAGTTGGCCTAGTATAAATGAATCAGGTTTTAATTTATAACTATGAGAAACATGAAGTTAGGAGTCACTGAACAAGATAAATTAAAAGTAAGAACTTTCTGTTAAGTGTTATTGACTCTGAACTTGACGGAAAAGAATTACCAACTTGTCACTTGAGAAGAAGCTCTAAATTTCCATTGTAGAAATGGTGAAACATAAGCCTTGACGTTAGAATTTAACATGACTCACTGTAGTGAGAGAGGCCTTCATTAATTAAACATCTACAGTGTGCTAAGCGCTGCAGAGGACAATAAAGACATGCTTCTTGCCAGTACGGAGCATGGGAGTCATTTCCTCTCGCAACATCTATTGCTGAGGTAAGTTTTACACATCGATGAAAGAAACCTGCCTCATCATGAATAAAAGAGAGTGTAGTTTCCTCTATTCCGCTTCAAGGAATTGATACTTTCTCATTATTGAAGGACAGGGACTTCGTACTGACATATTTAGAAGTAACACTTCTATTAGTGCCTTATGATCTAGTGACAGCAAAGGGCACATAAGCAAAGAATAGCCCCCTATTGTGCCAGTTGGGGGGCTTCTCCCGTGGCTTGGTGGCAAACAATTTCCCTGCAAGGCAGGAGATGCAGGAGACCCAGGGTCAAACCCTGGGTCAGGAAGATCCCCTGGAGAAGAGCATGGCAACCCACTCCAGTATTTTTGCCTGGAGAATCCCATGGACAGAGGGGCCTGGTGGGCTATAGTCCATGGGGTTGCAAAGAGTCGGACACAACTAAAGTGACTGAGCATGCACAGATGCGCCGGTTGCATTTATTAGATTCCAGCATTGAGTTCCACAACAGCATAACTCCTGCTGCCCATTTCGCTCTCCGCCAAGATTCTATTCAATGATCAAATACCAACTCACAAATCACTTCCTTTGTGAAGACTTCTCAGTTCTTTGAGAGACTGAGGTACTATTGTCTGCATTCTAAAAGTTTTCTTACTAAAGCTCTTACTACTAAGAGCTCTTTACTGCTGTGGATTGTTACCTGTGTACTGTTCTCCTCCCACGTAAATTCAACCCAGCTCTGATTTGTCTTAATTATGCTGAGGATTTCCAAAAAGCACCAGAGGAAATTTACGATCTTAATCTTGATTGTAAGGTTGTAAATCTTACAAATTTTACAATTTACAATCTTGTCTTAAGTAAGACAACAGAAAAAAAAAAGTCAAAAAGAGGAATTATCATTCTCTAAATCTGTCTCCCCAGGTGGCACAGTGGGAAAGAATCTGCCTGTCAATGCAGGAGACACAGGAGATGTGGATTCGATCCCTGGGTGGGGAAGAACCCCTGGAGGAGGAAATGGCAACCCACTCCTGTATTCCTGCCTGGAAAATTCCCTGGACAGGGGAGCCTGGAGGGCTATAGTCCATGGGTTGTAAAGAGTCAGACACAACTAAACAACTGAGAACAAACTATGAATTCCTTAAAGAAAGTGGAATTTCTTGTTTTCCAGTAGCCATCAAAAGTAAAATACAAACAGAAAATAAAAGGGCAAAATAAAAAAGCAAAATATTGTCTAGGAAACACAACAGTTTTAAAAGAGAAAGTATAGAGAGAACTTGTATCTCCATTTAAATTACTGAATCTACTTAATACCCTATATTCTTTAATGCTATCACTTAAAAGAGGTTTGGAAGAATGAGGGTGTAGCCTTATTCTACTGAATAACAGTACTGGCTACAGCTCCTGGAAGGCCATTTGTTGTCAGTAATTAGTATCAAACCACTAACTCCATGCACCTCTCCCATCTCTTAGCTTCAATCATAGTGTAGATCTGGAGCCTTCATTAGTGAACAGAGAATTGATTCTCTTCCAAGCTCTGAGAGGAAATGTCTATCTGCAAATCTGAGAAAAACCACTTCAATCTGTTTTATTTTCTTTTCTATAAAATAAAGGGTTTAGAATAAGTTTTTACCATCAGCAAATTTCACTCACTAGAAATCGTTGCTCTAAGTCTCCGCTTTCTTTTTTTTTCCCCAAAAGTTCTATTTTTCTGGTTAAGCTAGGAAATAACTCAGAGTGGAAGTTACCGAGAAGCAAGGTTGACAAAGCACTGAAAACCAATCTGAAGTCCCTATTCACATGAGAAAGTCATCTCAAGAAATCATTGTCTCCTTCTGTCACCAATGTCCCTTCTTGCCTACAGTGGGATGCAATTTTATGAACTTTAATTAGAGGAAAAGAACTTCAAAATTTGTGGACAATACCTTTACAGAGATGTTTAACTGTGTGTTTTCTTTCTTGGCATTTAAATGAAACTTGGTAGATTCTGTGGTGTTTAAAATATCTGAGTGTTTTAGTTCTGTTCCGTAATTCTTCACACATCAACTGCATATATTCTTCCTCCCACAACAGTATTTGATTATTAATACATATGCAGTGATGTAACATTAGTAGTGGCTATTTAATGTATTCAAGTAGAAGGTGAATTCATTGTAAAAGTTAAAAATGGATGGGCCTCTTGCTTATCTGGGATGCTAACATCACTGCCAGATAAATAATGCAATCTTCTTAGCCTTGTTCAGAAACAGATCAATAAAAATTTCAAAAATCCTCTGGATGAAGTAAAACCGTAGGTTTGCTTTTCTTATAGTGATTCTGCTTTATCATTAAGTGGTTGCAATTTGGCATTCTTTCAGGTACTTGAAGTTGCGCAATGGATAGAAATCACACTAGATTATAAGTATTAAAGCTATATAATGAGATAGGTGTTAATTCTATGAATAGCATTTGAAGTGTGAAAAATTTTTAAATGGGTGTTAAAGGAACAAAGAAAAAATAAATAGCATAGTACAGTATAACTTTAGTACAACAGAGAAATGGAATATGATGACTTCAACTCTTGCATTATGTGCAGAGAGAGTAATTCTCTTCATATAACAGATTTAAGAGGCAATAAAATGATGTTCCATCCACATGATACTCTAAACATTACTCACAGGGTAAAATTCTTCACTTTGGTTTTGTTCTATGATTAAAACTCAGTACTAACTATAAAATGCTACATTATTTTTTCTTGTAAATGCCAATATAAGAGTATTTAAGACATATTAAAATTTAATCATTCAGATCTTAATAAGAATTTGTTGAATATGGATCTTATTTATTTTATGCCTGAATGAGATTCTTGTACTTCCCAAAGGAAAGGGAATTTTGATCCTGTAAATGATTGGTGTCAAAATGACATTGAAACAAATTTCTGCCATGCCTACCATTGCTTTGTGGGTAAGTAAAAAACATACTATAATGGTACTGCTTTTATTATTGAATATTCTAAGAATTCAGCCATATCATACTAGGAATCAAATTGTCTCCACATGTCCGTCTTAATTACTAAACTTCGATATGATACCAGTCAATTTTTCTCATTGATTATATAGTAAGGACATGATTTATGCTGTATGTTTAATGTCAGGAAGGATTCTAGCACCACAAACCAAGTTTCTTGTTCATATTTCCTCTCCATTATTTAAGTGTGTGCTTCTGGTATATAAGGTGATTTTACACCCTTAAATGCAACATTAATAGTAATCTATAAATATTGGAAATATAACTCATCTTCAAAAGTCAGCATATGTGGTTTTTACATTTCTTTTGCTTCAGGGTGAACTGTGCTCCTTCTGTCCTCAAGGCAGATAACTGTGATTTGATTAAATCCCTGTTAGGAAAACAATGTTTTTCACCTACTTATAAAAGGGATGATGGAGGAAGTTACGGATTATGTTTTTATTTAAATACATACATTTAAGTATGGGCTTCCCTGGTCTCAGTTGTAAAGAATCCATCTCCCAGTGCAGAGAAGCAAGTTCGATCCCTAGGTCAGGAAGATCCCCTGGGGAAGGAAATGGCCACCTACTCCCAGTATGGTGGTAATACTGTACTACCACACCAACACTGTACGGTAACCCAGTATTCTTGCCGGGGATACCTCACAGATGGAGGAGCCTGGCAGGCTTCAGCCCACGGGGTTGCAAAGAGTCAGACACAACTGAGCAACTGAACGACAACAATACTTCTAAACATATATATTTTCCTTAAACAAATATATATATATACACACACACAGTGGTAGAAATTAATTCAACCATTACTCATACACTTAAGATCACAGACTATATTTACAAGGTGTTTATCTGGAATGCATTACAACTTCTTAGAAAACAGAGTGCATGTGCTTCTCTCAAAGAAATATAAATATCTAATCTAGTTATGTTCACACCTTAAAAATGCTTTTACTTCATTGTATTTTTCATTGCTTCCTGAATGCACATCATCATCATTATTATTGAAATCATCACTAGACAGTATTTAATGATCAGTTCATTGATTAGTTTACGTAGAATGAGACAACCATATAGAAATGCCCTCCTCCAGGGGATCTTCCCAACCAAGGGATCAAACCCAGGTCTCCCACATTGCAAGCAGATTCTTTACCACCTGAGTCATCAGGGAAGCCCATATAGAAATGCAGGAACATATTATTTTATCTTAGTCAATACATAACTTAATGGAAAGATATATCACTTAAAATTTTTTATTGATGAAAACATGAAAATTGTGATGAAACATATATGAAAGTGGAAACTGAGATTTATAAGTGATAAAATCAAATTATACTCATATTATTTCAATGTTTCCCTTGTCTAGTACTTTCCACCTGGAAACTTTGTTTCTGATATGAAGCTCAGCCAATCTGAGTTTAGCCTTGCATCACCCTGAAAATGAGTGGGTTCTAAATTTATCAGAACACTGAGATTTGTTTTGTCTGGAGTATCTGAAATTTTTTTACCAGATTATCAGGAGACATAGATAACTACGTATCCAGAAATAACAACTTCCTGCTCAGCAACTTTAACCCATACAAATAGGCCTTAAACAGATTACTCTCCTATCTATCCACCTGGGTTTAACTATTACTTTCCTCTAGGATTCTCTCACTCATGTCTCCCCACATCAAGCTATATCTCCATAGAAGTTAATTCCTTCTGAAACTCAATCCGCACTCATCTTTGGAAGGAGGTTCTAGTAACTTCTCTGGTTTATTCTACCCATGATCCAACCTTCTCTATCACTCAGCTGGATTCTTTAGATTATGGTCATACATGGTGAGCATTTGTTAATGAAGTAAAGTGGTCTCCTCTCTTTAATTTATTACATTTAATTGCTTAATTCATAATCAGCTTAAACATAAAAGTATGCATATTTGTATACTCCAGTTAGTTTTACATGAAGTATGCAGGTTTGTATACTTCAGTTAGTTTTATTAAATTTTATTTACTTAGGGCTTTTCTATATACGTTTACTGATACAATGCATACACATTTATTTATTTATTTTGGCAGAAAGAAAAAGGAAAGTATGCTTGCTGTATTGTTCTCCCAAAGGATAAGGTTTATTTAGCACTAAAACTAATCTTGTCAGTTTACATGGCCCATTAATTCTATTTAACATTTTACTGTTAGCTTTTTCAAGAAACTCAGAAAATTGTTGTGCTGCTTAAGTACATCTAGGAGGGATTATTTTAAAAGTACCATCAGTGACATTTATAATTAGTGGATCTTTGAAAAGAAAGTGCTATTAGTGCAGGTAAATACAACCTGGCCTTCCCCAATATCCATTTCAAGGAAAAACTTTACTACCACAAACAGATTTAAGTCATATGCTACAGAATGTGATGGTTATCATTTAAATTCCATTCCTGTTATCTTCAATCTACTGATCTGATAAGAATGAATTTAATACCTAGGAATATATATAGAGACACTGGTGAATCCTTCTCTCAAGAATAGTGAGGATAATGGATCAAGAAAGAGGACGTGGCAGACCAGAGAAAAATTATTTAGTAGAGCCAAGTCTTGACTTTTTAATAGAGTGTCACATAAACTATTTCAAAAACTGCCTTTATAAATGCTATGTGTCCTGAATTGCTTGTATTTTTGCATTTTATAATTATTTACTATTAACAGAACAAATGATAGCATTGAAGAATTTACCAAAGAAAGAATAAAGAAATGTAGATAACTCAGGGGAAATATATATTAAAATAAATTTATATAAAGCCAATAAGTGAATAATTACATATATCTGTGTGTTTGTATCAGAGAGCAAGAGAGAGAAGAATAAAGAGAATATGTATGAAGATAATATATTCTTATCCAATCTTAATTATTCAAAGTTTAGAGGATGGATGAGAAATGAGGAGTAATGGACTTCTGAGTTATTTTTGAAGTTGTAGCTATACTCTAAATGAAATGACTGAGAAAGAGTAAAACCAATTAAAATAACGCTACCAACCCTCTCAGTGTGCTGTCATATATATAACACAACTTCAGAAGTGCTACTGGAAGTTTCTGGGTATAAGAAGTATTTGCTTTTTTCAATTCCTGAAAATGACCTAAGATTCCTCCAATTCTTAAAAGATAATTTAACAGAATGTAGAATTCTAGACTTACAGTTAGTTTTCCCCCAAACTTTGATGACATAACTCTTATTTATATTGCTTCTGATAAGAAGACTGCTTTCTATGTAATTGTTAATTTCAAAAGAAATTCTCTATTTTCTTTTGATAAAGCTAAACATTTTAGCTATATAAATAATGGTCTGAGGTCTCACTATTGCTCATTTTTTCTAAATTCATCACTAACTGACTCTTAGATTGCTGCACCAACCTAGAATGTTATCCGTCAATTTTTTGTTTACTTTTTGAAGACTTATATTTCCAAGATTTTTTTTGTTATTGGCCCTTTAAAAAAACCAAGCTCCCTGTGATATTTTGTTTCTTTTTCTCAAAATTTTTTTCTCTTTTTGTGGTTGATGTTTTATCTATTTGAGGATCCTATGCAAATATATTTTAAATGATTTTAAATCTAGTTTCATGAGAAGCAAATTCAACTTTTTCTAATTACTTTTTGGCTGCATTAGTGAGTTTTTTTCTAACGAGTTTTTTTTTTTTTTTCCCTTTCTAACATTATAGTATTTTATTGAGTGGCTTCATTTGATGACGGATCCCCAATCCTTGTTTCCCATATCCTTACCTGACCTCTACTTTCCTCTGATTTTTGTAATGTCTTCCATTTTGTCTCTCAGCTCTGTGCCTAGAGTCAGATGTTTATTGCTGGGTTTGAGGCCCTAAGGTAAACTGTTTCAGAGATATCACAAAATTTTGGACTTGCACAAATAAAAATATGAATTCCTAGTCAGCACTAATTCATTCTGAACCTAGAACCTGTGTTTAAATTCTACTCATGAATGTGATTTTCTAATCTGTTTATTGCCTTGAGAGATGTATCAACTTTTAATCTTGTTTATACCATTTTAAATGTTTTTCCATTTTAATACTTTACATTCCATTGTTACATACTTGGAGTATAAATTCAAACTGCTGCCTTGATCAGAAGCCTGAACAGCTGTTATCTACTTACATTTGTGATTGAGCCAGGCCAAAAAACAGGGTCTTGACAATGATTAAAATTGTCCATAAAGAGTGAATTATACATTATATAGTCACAGAAGAGAATAATTTTAATACAGCTATAGAAAGATTATATTTTATCTAGTGTTTACCTAGAGTATAGCTTCTTCACTCTATTCAGTCTTAGAAAGTCAGAGTTCCTAAAATATGGTTGTGTGACTTTGGAAATGCCATATAATCCTGCTGATCCTTTTCTACTGAATCTGGAAAGGAGTGCTGCTGTTATTAAGTCACTAAGTCGTATCCGGCTTTTTGCAACCCAATGAACTGTAACTCGCCAGGTTCCTCCGTCCCTGGGGTTTCCCAGGCAAGAATACTGGAGTAGGTAGCTATTCCTTCTCCAGAGGATCTTTGTGACCCAGGGATAGGTCCCGTGTCTGCTGCACTGCAGGCAGATTATTACTGCTGAACCACCAGGGAAGCAATAAGAGAACTAAGTAATACCAAATATTAATTACAAGGTAACTAAAATTACTGAATTGTAACTATGAGCAAGCTCTAAGATTACAAGGGAAGAAAATGAGTTTCCCCACAGCATATGCATGATCTTGTTCTTTTCAAATGATTGGTATATTTTGCAGGGGTTTCAAATTAATATCCTAACAGAGAATGGACAATAACATAAAATGTGTGAAGTGAAAGAATCTAAGATTATAGAGAGCAGTGCGGCTCTGCTAATGAAGAATAATCTTCCAGAGAGGCATTTACTTTTCATTTTTATTGGAACATGACTACAGAAAAGTCTGGGTTAAAGATTACTGGTTTAGATGTAGTATACAGAGTTATTCTCAAAGTATGTTTCTTTAATAAGTATTTTGTTTTAAAACCATGGTCTATAAACCAGCAAAATCAGACTAGTGGAAACCTCAATTTCCTCATAACACTGACACTTTCCAATCCCATTCTTTTCTATTTTCTTTTATTCTAGACATTTGCTTTTCTAAAGATCCAAATTGTGTTCCCCATTTATTCTTGCTATTATAGTACTTATTTTAACAACACATTTTGAGATAGAAGGGGGGGTGGTCAATGCCAACAAAACTCCAAAGAGAACAACACATGAAAGGATTTAGAACCTTGGCATGGGCACATGCAAAGCAATTATTTCTGTGGGCTGAAAAGCTAGAGAACTTAATGAATGAACCAATGGATTCAATAGTCTATAAAGGGTTTGAAATATTTGAAGTTAGAATATAATGACATGTAGAAAGAATTTTAACAGCCATTATCTTTTCATTCCCTGACAGAAT
Organism: Cervus canadensis; assembly: GCF_019320065.1. NCBI lineage: Eukaryota > Metazoa > Chordata > Mammalia > Artiodactyla > Cervidae > Cervus > Cervus canadensis. Next base: position 4,667,266 of record NC_057410.1, read on the forward strand.
AATGAGCCAAGAGCTTCATATGCATTATATCTCTATTGTAAATTATTACTTAGCAATTGTATTTCCTAAAATAATCATGCTGACTTTCTTTTATTTATTCTAATTTGAATAAGTGTGTTTTCATTTCAGCATTGTTCAAATTAGTAAATATCAAGCTTTGTGCTTTTAGGTAGATTTCAGAATGCTTGAGAAAATGTTATTTTTTTCAGTGGTGGATTGTATATGCTTTAAAATTATTATAACATTTAAAAAATCTTTTCATAAGTATGAACTATTTAGTCATATGTTTATCACTTTTGTTAGAGGAACTGTAACTGTACACATAAAATTTTGAAATGGTCTATTTAACTTAATTAAAATCTGTATTATCAATGACTATAGTAAACATGTGGGAAGCATATAAAAAACAAGACGTGGTTTGTGAGCGAATGGAATAATTGCACGTCTATGCTTTTATATTTTAAAATGATTGTTTATGTAAATATTCAAAAGAATTTTCTTGATCAACTACAGTATATTCACATGTGCCCATATTTTGTAATGTCTTCCTTTAAATGTGATTGAAGATTGATTGGCTTAAGTATTAGATATATGTTAATTAAACTAATATCAATGTTAGCATCAATTGATATTAATGGATCTGGGTACTTGTATCTTTGAAATTAATTATTTTATAAACATTCAGTATCCTCTGTCATGCCATCATTTAATAAAATTGTCACTGCACATTTAAAAAAACACCTGTAACCTGGTTTGATCTGATGAGATGGTTGGATGGCATCACCGACTCAATGGACATGAGTTTGAGTAAACTTCAGGAGTTAGTGATGGACAGAGAGGCCTGGCATGGTACAGTCCATGGAGTCACAAAGAGTTGGACATGAGTGAGCGACTGAACTGAACTGATGAAATATTATCATATTAAAAAAAGAACTATTTCATATTCCAGAAAGTAATTAAAACATATAAATACAGTCACAAGCTTGCTTAAAATTTTTATCCTACCTAGAAACACTTAAAGTGTTCCTTCATAATCATTTTTCTTAGGTTCCCAAATTATATAAACAACAAAAACGAAAGAAGTACAAATCTGCAAAGACACTGCTTTCCTTGCAAACTGAAATACAGTCACACATTTCAAAGTTTTAGTGTTGCAGTATACGAGGGGAAGGATTAAGATTGCTCTTGTCGATAAACATAGAACTATTAGTGCCACTCTGCCAACACATTACAGACAAGGAAAGCATAGAAATAGTGAGTTTCAGAGATTTGATAATAATCTTTAGAGTTTACAGGTGAAGCACCTGGAGATACAGGACAATTGCAAAAATAACACACCAAAACAAATTTTGTATAGAAGTGTGTGAATCTACTCTTGCTCCTCTATTTCTGCTATGCTCCTTTTCCTTACCTACTGGTCATGCCAAATTCTTCACCCTTGGAAATCTTCTGTGTGGCTTCTTCAACTTGAAAAGTTTTAGTTAACTACCCTCACATTTAAACCCAAGCCCATGTGCTCTTTTACCCACTCTGGATTGACTCCCATTAGCCCAGCCAGTTCTAGGTTGATGAACCATCACTTAACGTTTGCCACATTTGTGTGTGACATAATTAGAGCATCTCTTTTCTGTCCTGGACATGCTTACAACATGCATTCCCTCTCCACATATCCAGTCTGGCTAAATGACTGAGACTCTGGTCACTGCATTTATCAGTTTTTGGAATAACTAAGAATAAATTTAGTTACATCAGCTATATATAAAGTACATGAATTAAATGATATTTCCAGTCTAAGCATATCAGTAACAAGACAAGGATGCCCACCATAACCACTTTTATTCAACATAATATTAGACATCCTAGTCACAGCAATCAGACAGGGTAGAAAAAGGAAATAAAAGTCATCCAAATTGAAAAGAAAGAAGTAAAACTGTCACTATTAGTCAGTCACATGATAGTATGTATTAAAAAATCTAAAAATGCTACCAGAAAGCTATTTGAACTAGGACATGAATTCACTGAAATTGCAGGACACAAAATGAATACCCAGAAATCAGATGCATTTCTATACACTAATAAAGAACCATCAGAAAGAGAAATTAAGAAAATAATCTCATTTACAACTGCAGTAAAAAGAGGAAGTCTAAGAAAAGATCTGTACTTAGAAAATAAGATAATGATGAACTAAATTGATGATGATACAGACAGATGGAAAGATACAGACTGGAACAATTAATATTGTTAAAATGACCATACTATCCAAGGTAATCCAAAGATTCAATGCAATTCCTATCAAAATAAAATGGAATTTTTCACAATAATTCTAAGATTTGTGTGGAAACACATAATAGCTCAAAAAACCCAAAACATGCTTGAGAAAGAAAAACAAACTTAGAGGAGTTACATTCTTTGATTTCAAACCATACTGTGAAGCCACAGTAATCAAAATAGCATGGAGCTGGCACATAGACACATAGATCAATGGGACAGAAAAGAGAGCCCAGAAATGCATCCACATTCATTTGGTTAATTAATCTATGACACAGGAGACAAGGACATTATCACCAGGCAAAGACAGCCTCTTTAATAAATGGAGTTGGGAAAACTGGACAGTTACATAAAAAAGAAGCAAACTGGACTAGTTTCTCACACCATATACAAAAAAAAAAAAAAAAAAAAAGCCCTCAAAATGGATCAAAGAGTTAATTATAAGACCTGAAACCTGAAACCACAAAACTTCTAGAAGAAATCACAGTCAGTAAGCTGTTTTACACTGGCCTTCATAACATCTTTTGATTTGTCTCCTGAGGCAAGGGGAATTATACTAAGTGAAATAATTCAAAGACAAATCCACATGATTTCATTTATATGTGAGATGTGAAAAACTAGACAAACGAACAAACATAACAGGAACAGACTCACAGATACTCATAGAACTGGTGGTTGCCAGAGAGGAGGGTGGGTGAGGGAATGACTGAAATAGGTGAGCAGGATTAAGAGGCACAAGCTTCCGGTTACAAAATGAGTCATAGGAATGAAATGTACAGCACATGGAATGTAGACAACGATATTGTAATACATTTATATGGTGACAAATGGTTACTGGAGTTATAGTAATGATCACTCTGTAATGTGCAGAACTATCAAATCACTATGTGGTACACCTAGAATTAATACAGTGTTGAAGATCAATTATACTTCAATTTAAAAAAATTTAAATAGTTTTATCTAAGTTATAGCAAAATCTACTTTTTTAGTTAATTATTGTTATAAGTGTTCTGTAGTTTTCCAGTACCTAACTCTCTATCCAATGACATTAAAGTTTCTTTTCCCAAAGATCAACTGTCAATATTTTACATATATATGTATATTTAAGTGTGTGTGTAAATGTATAAACATATATATATATATATATATATATATATTGAATTACATCCAAGTACTTTTTCCATAATTTTTTTCTTATTCACAATTAAAAATAAGCATAAAGGGAGGACAGGGATTTTTTATTTTTTCACGAGGAAACTTGTTTTGCTTTCTTGTTCTATGTGGAGTGTTGCAAAATAAGTGATGCTCTCAAAACTGTTATCTCTGATCTTCTGAATACGTAAGGGCGAAAGAGGTAAAATGCCTTTTCCATCAAAATGCTTTAACACTGACACATTTACAAAGGAAATCACAGCAGAGCCTCTTCGGGTGATTTCTTCTGGTGCCTTGTAACAAGCACTGGGAATGCTACCCTCAGTAATTTAGAAGATCCCTCTATTAGTTTTCTTTGATTCTGTGTACCCATGGAGAAATATTAAAGTAAGCTAAGTTCATATTCTATAATCAAATGTTCTCATTGCTCTTATGGTGCCGCCTATCTTCACGTGACATTTAATTTACAATACTGAGGAATTTTTTATTTTTTCTTGTTCATCACTGCTTCTCCAGTGCTTAGATCCAACCCTTACACATGAAATTTCAATCAGAATATTTTTATAATGTATAAATAAAATATTACCCACAAAGATAATCTTATACCTACCAATGTAGGTGAGCAAATAAAAAAAATTCTTGCCCGAGAAATGCACATTGCTCATTTATACCCTCTACCCTATGAAATTGATTTTTGCTGTGAAATGTTGAAAGTGAGTTAAAATCCATGCACATCCTTTTATTTAATTGTGGGCCAGAAGAACTCAGTTTTTTAGCAAGTTAGTCAGCAATAGAGCCAATCATCCAGATGCTGAAAAGAGCACCCTGGGGAGCTGGTGGGTATCTCAGAGGTGGAGTGTGAGGTGTGTCCACAGGAGAGGAAGCCTGGCAGGTGCACTATATCCAAATGAAAATGCAGGAGAAAGAAGCTACATAGGGAAGGTGAAAGCCCGGGGCTTCCCAGACAGCCTGGTCATCCAGAACCACTTTTCTTGTGGGAAAAAAAACAAACAAAAAAACCGGGAGAACTTGGCTGCAATTTCCTCCCGAACCACAACTGTGATGAGGAATGATACTAGGAGGGCAGGCCCCCCACAGCTCCCACCCTACACCCACTCCACAAAAATGTTTATGTTTTATTTTATTTACTTAGGGATTAGAAAAAAGTCAAAAATCTTAAACATAACACCCAGACTTTCCACCCTCCTAAAGGGGCCCCATTCCCAAGTTAGCCTGAGAGGACCCAGGTCAGATGACTGTCCCCAATTCTTCGAACCAACTCAGCCTCCTGACAGGACTGGAAGTGACAGATGGGCCCCTGCTGGCCTCTGTCGCAGCTTCCTGCAGCCTGACAGTGAAGTAGGCGCTTGCTTCCTCTACCCCCGAAGAACCCCCGAGACTTCCCTAGCCCTCTCCCAGGGTGAGGGGAAGGCAGAGCCCCAGGCTTTGATCCGCCATTGGAGTGACTCAAATCTTTCCATCTGGGGTGAGCACTTGGAGTCCCGAGGCCCCCTCCACGGTCTGGTCCTGACCTCCAGCCTGTACCCTTCTCCTGGGAAGAGAGGTCTAATTTGTACTGCCTGGTTCAGAAGCAACAAGGTCAGAGCGTCTCTGCAGGTCAAGTCCACCCTCTACCCCAGTATGGAAATGTGTCTCTGACAAAGATTTTGGAGAAAAGTTTTTAAAGTTAAATAAATAAATAAAAGGTTAGGGAGTCAGGTCCCTCCTGCCGTGGTGTTGCTAGATGAGCTGGGTCAAAGAGAAAGACTAAGGCCCAAAGCTGCTCTTATCGGAAAAGCTCAAGGAACAGGCAACAGTATCCTACCTCGCAGCCGCCAGGAGGAACATCTTGCCCAGAGGATGTGAAGCACAGGGCCTGTGGGTTCCCGCGGCTTGGACCTGGGCGGCCTGTGTGGTCCACATGCAGAAAGCCCTCGTCGCCACACAGGGCACTTCCGGTACCAGAAAAGCTAGAGCTTTCCAAGCCGCGCATCCGCAGTTTGGCCCTGCGCCGGCGTCGTGCGCGCACCGCCCGCGCTGCCTCTGCAGGAGCCTGAAGCAGAAGCTGCCGCCCTTCCTCGCACTTGACGGCGCCTGCGATTTTCCTCCTGAACCAGAACTGTGATGAGGTATGATACTGCGAGGCAGGTCACCTACGGCCCCCACCCTACACCCACTCCACAAAAATATGTTTTATTTTATTTACTTAGGAATTAGGAAAAAAAAAAAAATCAAAAATCTTAAACCTAACACCCAAACTTTCAGTTCAGTTCAGTCGCTCAGTTGTGTCCGACTCTTTGCGACCCCATGAACCGCAGCACGCTAGGCCTCCCTGTCCATCACCAACTCCGGGAGTTTACTCATGTCCATCGAGTCCGTGATGCCATCCAGCCATCTCATGCTCTCTCGTCCTCTTCTCCTCCTGCCCCTAATCCCTCGCGGCATCAGGGTCTTTTCCAATGAGTCAACTCTTCGCATGAGGTGGCCAAAGTATTGGAGTTTCAGCTTCAGCATCAGCCCAGACTTTACACCCTCCTTAAGTGGCCTATTGGGGCGAGGAGCTGCTGCCCTGTGAGTTGAAATACGAGATTGAGGGGGCGGTATGGAAAAGAGGAAGCAGCCTCTAGGGGATTAGTATTGGCCAGAAAGGAGGGCATTATGGGACCAAGGAGACCAGGGCGTTTTCTCATCCCAGGTCTTCCCTCCAGATATCCTGTGAACTTCCTTTGGGAAGAGTGATCGGGGCACCACTATATAAGCAGAGTATTTGGGAGTTGTGTCCCAATTTTTGTTGTGGTTAATGTTTTAGTCACTAAGTCACATCTGGCTCTTTTTGACCCCATGACTTGTAGCCTGCCAGACTCCTCTGTCCACGGGATTTCCTAGGAAAGAATGCTGGAGTTGGTTGCCATTTCTTACTCCAGAGGACTTTCCTGACCTAGAGATCTAACCTGTGTCTCTTGAGTAGGTATTGGCTATTAAGAAAAAACATAGAATTAGGAGAAAATGAGATTAAGTTGATTTAAAGAAGAAATGGTTAAGATGCTGAGAATGACTGCAGATTGTTAATTGTAACAATGTGAATTTCCTATATCTCAGGGAATAATACTTAAAAACATAAAATTTTCAAGATTTTTAATTCTCATTCCATATAATGCTATCATTTAAGAGTTATTAATCTTATGCTATATAATTATATATTAGCCTGACGAATTCTCAAATACAAAACCTTCATTACTTCAGTGATCAATTGTTTTCTATTATAGAAAAATTGTAATGTGTTATGCAATAATTTACAGGTTACATATGTAGGTAAAAGTTGTGCTCTGAACATGTCTGTGCACCTTCAAATTATTGCTTGAAAATTCTGTGTAATTTTAAAGGTACATTTTCTAGATCCACTGTATGCAGAGTCATATATGTGTGGCATAGTGAACTCCACACAAGATGATTATTTGAAAATATTACAATTTTTTGTAATTGTACATGAAAGACTAGACAGATCTCTCTCCAGTATGCAAATCCATCATGCTACTTAATCTGATCTTTTTATTTACTGAAATTAAACTCAGTTTTTGACAGTTCTCATATTTCAGCTCTAGCAGATTGTCTACTTAGAGTCTTCAAGATTCCCATCTACAATATGCATCTTTTATATTAATTGTACTGATTCTTTCTGAATATTTATGCTTTTCCCCTGGGTAAGCAAGCGTCAATGTAAGAGCTTTTGTCTTAAAGACTTCTGTTGAATGAGTAAAATGAATTGTCTACTATATCACTAATTATAATAAAGTAGGATAAATATTATAATAAGGATAGACCCCAATTGTTGTCAAAGCACTTAAGAGGAATGAGGAGTCCCCATTATTGTTAAATATGAACAACATATATGAGAAAGAGTACAGGTGTTTACCAATCTGATGACAATTTCCCCTCAGGTACATTACCTGTAAATAGCAATTCATTATTGTTCTATAGATAACATATGTTAATTTGTGAGCTTACTTAAAGATTAATACCTTTAAGTAAACTAATAAAAAAAAAAGCCCATTTGATCCATCTTGTACCTTCAGGAAAACAAAAATAGTGTGATATAGTTTCAATAGTACTGCTAATAACAGAAGTAAAATCGAATTGTTTAAATAAATGTAAATATGCTTATCTTGAATGTTAGCAAGTCATACACAAAAAGGTAAGGGAAAGAAGGATGGTAAAGGGAATGTAATTTTAAAAACACACACTTAAAGAGGCACTGTATGTTATTCAGGCTCTGAAGACATATTCTATGGCTTTGAATCCTGTCTCTGTAACTTTCTAGCTTTGTGACTTTAGGCAATTCTTTTTCTGTTTCTGGATATTTTTCTGTGAAATGGAGAAGATATTAGGCTAAACAATATGAGACTGTTATATTTGGCTATCCTATTTTATAGCTTTATTTTTGTGTAATTGATTTACATCAAGCTCCCATGGTAAAGAATCTGTCTGAAGTATGGGAGATGTGGGTCCAATCCCTGGGTCTGGAAGATCCCCTGGAGAAGGAAATGACAACCCATTCTAGTATTGTTGCCTGGAAAATTCCATGGACAGAGAAGCTTGGCAGGCTACAGTCCATGGGGTCACAAAGAGTCTGAGCTGCTGAGTGTGCACGCACGCGCACACACACACACACACACACACATTTTAAGTGTGAAATTTGGTGAGTTTTCATAAATACATAAATAGCTAAGAAACCATTGCCACAGACAGATTTAAGCATAGCAGTCACTCCAGAAATTTTTCTTTTACCCCTTTTAAATCCTTATTTCCCTACCTTTCTCTCCAGGAAATCACTGAGTTACCCACTGTCTCTCTGGATAATTTATCCTTTTTAGATTTTAACAAATGGAATCATTACAATAGATACCTTTTTGGTCTGACTTTCTTTCAGCATAATTATTTTGAGATTCATTCATGGCTTTGCAGGTATCATAGTATTGCTGACTAGTATTTCCTTGTATGGATAGTCCACAGTTTGTTGATTCACTCAACTGTTGGTAGACATTTCGGTTGTTTTCTCTTTTAAATGGTGGAATATATTTAGATGTTTTAGGTGATTTTTATATTTGCTGTAAACATTTGCACACAATAGATAAAAACAATGAAAGAAATAATTTCTTTGAAATGACCAATAAACTTAGAAAACTGAGAAGATATAAATCTTCAGTATCAGGAATGATAGAGGTGACGTTAATACAGCTCTTACCTACACAATGAGAACAATAAGAGTGTTATTAACAGCCATCAAGAAGCCTGGTGAGATAAATAAAATGGAAAAATTCTTTGAAAGACAAAAATTACCAAATCTCACTCGAGGAGAATTAAATATACTAAGTAGTCCTATATCTATTAAGAAACTGGTGTCATGTCAAAAAATTTCCATAAAAATAGCTTTACCCCTAGATTACTTCATGGATGATTAGACAAAATATTTAAGAAATAATTAATACTAACTCCACATAGATATTTCTAAAAAATTGACAAAACTACTGCAAATTGTATTTTTTAAGACTGGTGTTACTCTGATTCAAATGAAGCCGTTAACAAACAAACCCCCACCAAAGGAAAAAACAAAAACAAAGAAAACTATGAAAGAACAAAATCTGTGAACTTAAACACAAAAGTCCTTAACACAAAATTAGCACATCAAATCCAGTAATATAGTATAAGATTAATACATCATGACCAAGTAGTGGTTTTTCTGGTAACACAAAAATCAATTTATTCACTATACTCACAGGCTAAAGAAGAAAAGCTATATGATTGCCTTGGTAGGAACATAAAAAAAATTTGGCAAACTTCAATCTTCTTTCATGTGAGACCCACAGCTAACAGCATAATTGATAGTGTAAGACTTAATATCTTCTCTCTGACATGGAGAATGAGGCATGGTTGTCTGCTCTCATGACTTCTACTCAACATTGCACTGAAGATCTTGAACAATACCATATGTTAAAAAATGAAATAAAAGAAATAAAAATTGGAAAGGAAGAATTAAAAAAAAATTATTTGCAGGCAGTCTGGTTTTCTAAATATTAAAGAATCTACAGAAAAGTTACTATTTGATATGTTTTGACTCCCCAAAGAGCAAGTCTCTCGTTTTATTCTAATAATATTGAATCTACTTCAAAAGTTCTAATGATTGACATGTTTGAATACATTAATATACATACAGCATTTATCATAGTGTCTGTTCCAGAGGAAGTAATTTGCAACTGTTAGTGAATGCATTTTGTCGTGCATATTATCAGCAAACTTTGGAGACCACAATACAATGCAATTGAAAAAGAAATAGATTTAATGAGCAGAAAAATAAATGATAAATATCATTTGTGACAGGTTAAATGTTAGTTTAAAAATAATTATCACTGAGTGATAGGTAAAAACTGGCTCTGAACTTGCCGTCAGTGGATACTAACAAATTAGTACCTGTTTTTCTCACATGTTCATCAATATCCATACCATGTTAAAATATTTTTTAAAACAGATTAAGATGTTAATGACATGCACAATTGCTTTTGGTACTGTGACCAAAGAGACTATTTCTAGCTCTCTTATTAAGGACTTAATACAACTTAGTGACCAACCCGAGTAGTTGTTTATAATAAATAAAATGGCAGGTTTTAAAGTACATTACATAAGGATTATATATACATATAGATTCATCTCACAGAGGGAATCTTTATACACTGAGTAATATCTGCTGAGCAATGATGTGTGATAATAATGTCAATAATTAAAATTCCAATAACTCTACATACCAGGCACTGTTATATAATTTACATATATTAATTCAGTTATTATTTATTACCACATTATGAGGTAGTTGCTACTATTGTCTCTTTTAAAAATGTAGAAACTGAGATTCAGAGAGATTGAGTTATTTGGCTAAGGTCACACTTCTTTTTGGGCTTCCCTGGTAGCTTTATTGACTATGACAAAGCCTTCGATTGTGTGGATCACAATAAACTGTGGAAAATTCTGAAACAAAGGGGAATACCAGACCATCTGACCTGCTTCTTGAGAAAAATATATGCAGGTCAGGAAGCAACAGTTAGAACTGGACATGGAACAACAGACTGGTTCCAAATAGGAAAAGGAGTAAGTCAAGGCTGTATATTGTCACCCTGCTTATTTAACTTACATGCATAGTACATCATGAGAAACGCTGGGCTGGATGAAGCACAAGCTGGAATCAAGACTGCCAGGAGAAATATCAATAACCTCAGATATGCAGATGACACATCCCTTATGGCAGAAAGTAAGATGAACTAAAGAGCTTCTTGATGAAAGTGAAAGAGGAGAGTGAAAAAGTTGGCTTAAAGCTCAACATTCGGAAAACTAAGATCATGGCATCTGGTCCCATCACTTCATGGCAAATAGATGGGGAAACAGTGGAAACAGTGTCAGACTTTATATTTTTGGGCTCCAAAATTACTGCAGATGTTGATTGCAGCTGTGAAATTAAAAGACGCTTGCTCCTTGGAAAGAAAGTTATGACAATCCTAGATAGCATATTAAAAAGCAGAGACATTACTTTGCCAACAAAGGTCCATCTAGTCAAGGCTATGGCTTTTCCAGTGGTCAGGTATGGATGTGAGAGTTGGACTAAAAAGAAAGCTGAGCATAGAGGAATTGATGCTTTTGAACTTTTTGGTATTGGAGAAGACTCTTGAGAGTACCTTGGACTGCAAGGAGATCCAACCAGTCCATCTAAAGGAGGTCAGTCCTGGGAGTTCATTGGAAAGACTGATGCTGAAGCTGAAACTCCAGTACTTTGGCCACCTCATGCGAAGAGTTGGCTCTTTGGAAAAGACCCTGTTGCTGGGAGGGATTGAGGGCAGAAGGATAAGGGGATGACGGAGGATAAGATGGCTGGATGGCATCACCGACTTAATGGATATGGATTTGAGTACACTCCGGGAGTTTGTGATGGACCAGTAAGCCTGGCGTGCTGTGATTCATGGGGTCGCAAAGAGTCGGACACGACTGAGCGACTGAACTGAACTGAATTGAACTGAACTGATGTTGGGAAAGATTGAGGGCAGGAGGAGAAGGGGACGACAGAGGATGAGATGGCTGGATGGCATCACTGACTCAATGGACATGAGTTTGGGTAGGCTCTGGGAGTTGGTGATGGACAGGGAGGCCTGGAGTGCTGCAGTCCATGGGGTCGCAGAGAGTCGGACACGACTGAGCAACTGAACTGAACTGAACCGACTGGTAGCTCAGCTGGTAAAGAATCCACCTACAATGCAGGAGACCGTGATTTGATCCTGGGTCAGGAATATCCCCTGGAGAAGGGATAGGCTACCCATTCCAGTATTTTGGGGCTTCCTAAGTGGCTCAAACAGTAAAGAATCCTCCTGCAATGTGGGAAACCTTTGTTCAATCCTTGGGTTGGGAAGATCGCCTGGAAGAGGGCATGGCAACCCACTACAGTGTTCTTGCCTGGAAAATCCCCATGGACAGAGGAGGTTGGTGGGCTACAGTCCATGGGGTCACCAAGAGTCAGACACAACTGAGTGGCTAAGCACAGCACATTTTAAAGCACAGCACAACTTTTTAAGTTTCAGAGAAAGCATTAAAGTCCAGGATCTCTACTTCAAAAGGCCACTACTTAACTGTACAATATCACCTCGTCTTTTCTTCTTTGTCATAATTTAGTAGAACAGCAGGTTTTTTTTTTTTCCAATTGGTATGGTGGTTGTATGTCTCTGATACTCTTAAGCGGACTCATTTACTGGTCTTGGTCATTCAGAATCAATAAATTGACTCCTCTGAAATTCCTCTCTTAAATTCATGTAGGTAAAATTTATTAACCTGGTGTGAAGGCAAGACAGTGTAATGTTAAGCACACAGGAACTTGAGCTAGATTTTCTAATGTATGTTTTCATTCAACTGCATACTAACTCAGTAACTCTAGATGAGACACACAACCTCTCACAAGTTAATTTTTTTCCTTTGTTATAGTTGAAATAACAATATCATAAGATTTACATGCATCAAAAAACAACTAAGATAATTAGATATTTGTTAATTGAGTTTGGTAGAGGGAGAGGTTTGCAGCTTAACTTTGCCAAGAATAAATAAATAGGAAAAACCATTAAAATAATTTCTACTCTCTTTGTTGCATTATTCCCCTAGAATTAAGTAGCTATTTTTGCTTCTTTGTCTAGGGTGAGAAACAAGTTATTTTAAAATATGAATATTCAGTTTTGAGTTATTTTCTCTGACAAGTGATTGCCAAAATATATGCAGCAGTGCATTTTTATGGAAGATTATCCATGTTATTAATGCATTCTAATTCCTCTACATAGAAAATAAAAGTCATAATAGTTACTCATGAATAGCATTTTTAACTACTTTGGCGCAGTCACTTTAGCTGGAACAACATTGTTATAAATAAATAACATGAGATATGACTATAAAATTGAACATGTAAAGAATTTAAAACTGTGTCTAGTACATGCAAAATGTTATGCAAGGAATAATTAGTGGCAGTGGCAGAAGTCAGAAAAGGAGCAATAGTAAGAGTGGCAACTGTCCCATTAGACTCCAGGGGATGTTAAAGGTATGAGCAGTGTGATTTACCCTCGGGCGCACACATCTGTTTGTTGTCATAGTTACTTAGTTGCTAAGTCCTGTGTGACTCTTTGTGTGTTAGTCACTCAGTCGTGTCCGACTCTTTGTGACTCCATGGACTGCAGCCCACCAGGCTTCTCTGTCCATGGAATTTTCCAGGCAAGTATACTGAAGTGGATTGCCATTCCCTTCTCCAGAGGAACTTCCCAACCCAGGGATTGAACCCTGGTCTCCTGCATCACAGGCAGAGTCTTCACCATTTGAGCTATAGGGACTCCTTAGCAACCCCCATAGACTGTAGCCATCAGGCTCCTCTGTCCATGGGATTTCCCAGGCAAGAATACTGGAGTGGGTAGCCATTTCCTTCTCCAGGGGATCTTTCTGACCCAGTGATCGAACCCACATCTCCTGCATTGGCAGGCAGGTTCTTTACCACTAAGCCTCCACTGAAGCACCCATATAGCATCTAGTAGCTCCTTAAGAAGGAATAAATGAATTACTTATAATTTGTGACTGGAAGAAGTATTTAATCACGTAAAATGGCAGAATGCATTCTTCTATACCTTCTGTAGAATAATAAAAGTAGAAATATGGTCAGGTTTAGAGTTTAATTGATCTTCAAGACTATGATCATTTTTGTCCCAAAGAACTGGTGAAGTGAAAGTCGCTCAGTCATGCCCGACTCTTTGCAACCCCATGGACGATACAGTCCATAGAATTCTCCAGGCCTGAATACTAAAGTGGGTAGCCTTTCCCTTCTATAGGGGATCGTCCCAACCCAAGGATTGAACCCACGTCTCCCACATTGCAGGCAGGTTCTTTACCAGTTGAGCCACAAAAGAACTAGTAGCAGGATATTAAAGTCCATATATTCCAAAAGAGGCTAGGAAAAAAATTACAAAAAACTCCGTATTGTCTTGCTAAAAGATTCAGAACTGGGAATAGCTATGAATGTTTCAAAATTTTCAGGAGAAACAAATTCTGATTTATTCTGTGATACTAGAACTTGAAAAAAGTATGAAAATGGGCATTGTTTTGAAGTTGAATTTTATCTTGCAAATAGTCCTTTATTTTTCCATGAAAATGAGTGCTGTTTGACTATTATTTACCTAAAGTTGCCATTGATATGTGACTAATTCAGGATGCATAGTGGTTTCACTTATATTTTCTTGGAATCATTATGGTAAAAAAAAATATACTTTTTCTCCTTTGAGATCTTCAATATATTATATTCATAGGATAAAATGTATTTTACTAATATGCTCTTCAAATACTGTAGGTATTAAAATGTTTACTAATATGTTATCAAGTACAGATCAAAATAGTCCTTCTGAGATATAATTGAGGTTTACTCTAATTAAGAGTAAGAGTAAACCTGGGTCGGGAAGATCCCCTGGAAAAGGAAATGGCAACCCACTCCAGTACTCTTGCCTGAAAAATCCCATGGGCATAGGATCGTGGTAGGCTATAGTCCATGGGGTTGCAAAGAGTCTGACAGGACTGAGCAACTTCACTTTCTAATTAAGAAAATACTTCATCTACTGTTGTATAATACAAATGATACAATAATTAAATATTAGATTAAATTTAACCTAAAGCCTCTCAATGGTTTCTTTTGTAAAACACATGACCAAATAATCCTGTAAAATTCTTGTAAAAGCAATAAAATCTGGTCGGCCACTGTCAATGACTAAAAGTTCACAGAGTCAGTGATTTGTTATACTGCCGAGATAATCATAGTGGGCACCTTGTGTTCCTCTTTGGAGAAAATCTCTTTAAGGGTCAAAACATGGTCAGGTAATGGACTTTGTACAAGGACAAATCGATGAGTAACTGTCTCTCAGTATTTACAGATGGATTTTCAAAAAATGGTGGTTAGTGGAAATCACAAATTCTGTAAGTCTCTACTAGTTTTATAATAGGTACATGGAAAGAGGCAAAAATAGACACAGTGAAGAGCCAAACAAGTTTAAGTGCTTATTATTCTGTGAATCACTGGAAGTGTTTTCTTTTCTTTTCTTTTTTTTTTTGCTTGAAACTAATTTAGGTAAAAATTATCATAAAGATCATATGTTTTTAGAAAATTAATCAATATTTTGTAGAATCACTCAAGATAAGACATTTAGGAAGGCAGATTCAAGGATTTGGAAACATATACCCTTAAAATAGTGTATGCTTCCATGACCAAAATATGGTTTGTTTAAATATAATAAATACAAGGTCTACAGCAAGAACAAAAAGCAATTGATTATCCATTTGTTGTTATTTTAGTGACTAAGTCCTGTCCAATTCTTTGTGACTGCCTGGACTATAGCCTGCCAGGCTCCTCTGTCCATGAGATTTCCCAGGCAAGAATAGTGGAGTGGGTTGCCATTTCTTTCTTCAGGAGATCTTCCCAACCCAGCGGTCAAACTCACCTCTTCTGCATTGGCAGGCAGATTTGTTACTACTGATCCACCAGGGGAGTGCTGATTATCCATTTCTCGCTAGAATTGTGTCAGATATTTAGATATGCATCATTTTATTTGTGTGTGTGTGTGTGTGCTCAGTCATGTCTGACTCTTTGTGACCCCATGGACTATATATAGCTCGCTAGGCTTCTCTGTCCTTGGTATTTCTCAGACAAGAATACTAGAGTGGATTGTCATTTCCTTCTCCAGGGGATCTTCGTGACCCAGGGATCAAACCCAGGTCTGTTGTGTGGCAGGCAAATTCTTTACCTCTGAGCCACCTGGGAAACTGACATTTTATTTAATCCTTATGAGTTATTTTCATTAGTTATTGTTTCTGAATTAGAACCATTTGAGTATTTCATGAAAATAAGCTGGGGCTTTGAAAAATAGGAAAATTAGTACTTGAAGAGATCAGGGATTGAAAGGACTTTGATTGAAAGGACTTTGACATTTACCCTAAGTATCAGAGGAAGCCTTTGGAATAATCCTAAAGGAAATCAATCCTAAATATTCATTGGAAGGACTGATGCTGAAGCTGAAGCTCCAATACTTTGGCCGCCTCACAGAAGAGCTGACTCATTAGAAAAGGCCTTGATGCTGGGAAAGATTGAAGGCAAGAGGAGAAGGGGATGACAGAGTATGAGATGGTTGGATGGCATCACCATCACCTACTCAATAGACATGAGTTTGAGCAAGCTCTGGGAAATGGTAAAAGACAGGGAAGCCTGGCATGCTGCTGTCCGTGGGGTCTGGACTGGGACAAAGAGTGGGACATGACCAACTGACCGAATAACACTGACAACAGGATCAAGTGGTAAGATCCAGCTTATGTTGTGACAAGACTACTTTAGCTTTTAAACCCTCTAATTTCTTATCCAGATTGGAAACAATGGTGACTTGCACCTGGCAAATAGCAATGGATGTGGTAAGAAATGAATGGGTATTTTAATTTTTCCAAAACAGGGGCAAAAGGATGTGTTCAAACAACAAATTAAGGTGAAAAAGAAAGATTGGAGTTGAATTCTAAGGTTTTCACTTGGGGATGGAGTTGTTCTTAAATGAGAAGGGAAAAGTTATGTAAAAAGCAAGTTTAAGGATAAACAAGAACAGTAATTCAATTCAGGGCATGTTGAGTTTCTGTCAAGTAGTTGGAAATATCTAGTAGGTAACTGGGGTCTCAGAGTCAGTCACAACTTAGTGACTAAACAATAACAAATCTGCTCGGAACTCAGGAGAATTTTGACTGGAGATATAAATTTGAAATATGCAAAATATACATGAACATAGCGTGTAGGTAAAGGTTTTTGACTTGTCAGGAAGAAGGTGGTTATAAATGTAAGAGAAGTCAAGAGGCAGAGCCCTGGGGAATTGCGATTTAAGGAAATAACCCATCAAAGGAGCCTGTGGAGAAGGCATTTAAATAGGATAATTAGGAGAGAAAAGAAATAGTTTGATAGCCATAAGATGGTGATACACTATTCATAGTTTCTTAAATGCTAAATTTTGTGCTTATCTTTATCCAAAAATGTTATAGTATAGCTCTGTTCTCTGGTCACTAAAGATCTCTTTGGAAAGTCAAAGGCAATATACAGACTTTGAGTGATGGTAGACCGCATAGTCTGGACCACACATTCCCTTGAAAAAGCATGTGACAGATAGCTTTGTGGGTACTAGATACCTAACAATTTAGTGGAAAAATAAGGCCATATCTGGACAGGATGGAATTCCAATGACATGAAGAGAGCAATTGATCCCTTTTGCCCTGTTTTTTAAATCAATTTCTTTCCCCACTTGAGGAGAATGAGTAGGTTAAGAAGTTGAACTAAAGTTTTAACATTGTTGTTGGGTTGTTGTTTCAAGAGCACAGGAGGGAACCCTGATGAACCCAGTTGCTCACATAATCTCCATTCCTGAAACTGGATTAAGTGATTGCAGACTACATGTGCCCCAAAGACAGGGCAGAAACAAAGATAAGTTCCTCAAAGATTAATATGATATGTTGTACTTCAAATTATTTCTGCAATTTTCATGCATATGTGGAGCTTCATTAAAAAATAAATAAATAAATAACCAGCCAGAAGAAAGGAAAGAGCAACATGACCAAAAACAATGAAAGTTACAGAAAATAGAAGTGCTGGATAATGGAGTCATCAGACTTAAATATAAATAACTATGTTTTGTATTCAGAAATATGTATAAAAAATTAAACATATGGCAGAGAACTAGCTACTTTCACAGCTGAAGTGCATAGTAATAAATACTAAAAGTTCAGTGGATGGATTTAATACTGTGTTACCCACAATCAAAGAGATAATGGTAAACAACAGGAAGAGAGACAAGGGAAGGAGAGAGCAGTTGCAAGCAGAAGTCTATATATCTAAGGAATATGGAAGAAAAGCACATTCTACTCAGAGAAATTAGAAAAAATGAGGCAGGGGAAGAAGTAAAAATTAATGAAGAAATAAAGTACAATGACAAGAATAAAAAACAAAACCCTAAAGATTTTCTTCGGAACTTCTAGGAAAATTGATAAATCTCTGGCATGTTTCTTCAGGATGACAAGAAAAAGAAAAATTAACTTGTATCAGAAACAAATGTAACATCTAAAAGAATTGGGGAAAAAAGAACAAAGCTCAAAGTCAGAAGGAAGGAAACAATAAAGACTGGAGTGGAAATAAAACAGAAACCAGAAAAATAAAATTGGAAAGATAAGTGAAACCAGGAGTTAATTTTTAAAAATATATATTGTACTGAAGTATCAACTTATGCAGTTTCAGGTGCATGGCAAGTTGATTCAGTTATAAAAATAAACATTATTTTTGAAATTATTTTCTTTCATAGGTTATTGTAAGATATTGACTATATTTCCCTGTGTTATCAGTAAACATTTGTTGCTTGTTGCATCTGGTTTTTAATTACAAATATAGCATTCTATCATACTAAGTCAAACAAGTGGAGTCAAAATGTCATAATTTTTTTAGGCAAAAATTCATAAGGTTTCTAAAACATACATATTCTACATATTTATATGTTTACAAAAGCTTTTCTACTAAACTTGATAAGGCTTGAGAAAGAACAACAAAAGAAAAAGAGAGATGGAGAAATTGGAGAGCATAAACTAAATGAAATGGTAGCACTGAATATGAAATATAAAAAGTAAAACTAGGCAAAAGTAAAAGATTGTCATATAATCCAGATGGTTTTAAACATAACTGCTCATTAGAAACATATCTGGAGCTCTGGAGAAGAAAAGCAACATCTGAGAATTTATATTTTTCAAAGCATTTTAAGATAATTCAGATATGCATCTGAATTTTAAAAAGTGATTACAGGTTTTTCTATTAGGTCCTAGTTTTGGTGATATAGATTTCTGTTATTTTTCTGTTGACCGATCATGATACAATGGTATTAAGTGAGTGATAGTTACATAATCACAATAGTAAAGTTTGTTTATCAGTTTTCACAGTCAATAGCCAGACCCAAAAAAAGGTAATTGCAATTGCAAGTCAAAATGGGAACATGATTAACTTAACAATATAAAATAGTTACATAGAATTGGGGGGAGGTCAAGAAGAGTGATGTGATAAGTGGATGTGCATACCTGTACATGTTGTCATCCATCTAGTCAGTGTTTTTTGGTTGGTGCATTTAATCTACTTACATTTAAGATAATTATCGATATGTATGATCCTATTGCAGCCATGAAATTAAAAGACGCTTACTCCTTGGAAGGAAAATTATGACCAACCTAGACAGCATATTAAAAAGCAGAGACATTACTTTGCCAACAAAGGTCTGTGTAGTCAAGGCTATGGTTTTTCCAGTGGTCAGGTATGGATGTGAGAGTTGGCCTATAAAGAAAGCTGAGAGCTGAAGAATTGATGCTTTTGAACTGTGGTGTTGGAGAAGACTCTTGAGAGTTCCTTGAACTGCAAGGAGATCCAACCAGTCCATCCTAAAGGAGATCAGTCCTGGGTGTTCATTGGAAGGACTGATGCTGAAGCTGATCCAATACTTTGGCCACCTGATGCGAAGAGCTGACTCATTGGAAAAGACCTTGATGCTGGGAAAGAATGAGGGCAGGAGGAGAAGGGGACGACAGAGGATGAGAATAGTTGGATGGCATCACCGACTCAATGGACATGAATTTGAGTAAACTCCGGGAGTTGGTGACGGACAGGGAGGCCTGGCGTGCTGCGATTCATGGGGTCGCAAAGAGTTGGACACGACTGAGTGACTAAACTGAACTGACCTGAATGGATGATCCTATTACCATTTTCTCAATTGTTTGGGGTTTACTTTCTGTAGGTCTTTTCTTTGTCTTGTCCTCCTGTCTGGAGAAGTTCCTTTAGCATTTGTTGTAAAGCTGGTTTGGTGGTGGTGAATTCTCTTAACTTTTGCTTATCTTGGCAAGCTTTTGATTTCTCCATCAAATCTGAAGGAGAGTCTTGCTGGATAAAGTATTCTTGGTTGTAGGTTCTTCCCTTTCATCACTTTAAATAGGTCATTCCGTTCTGGTTTGTAGAGTTTCTGTTGAGAAATCATCTGACAGCCTGTGGGAGTTCCCTAGTATGTTATTTGTCATTTTTCCCGTGTTGCTTTTAATACTGTATCTCTGACTTTGATTTTTGTCGGTTTGATTACTATGTGTCTCGGGGTATTCCTCCTTGGGTTTATCCTTCCTGGGGCCCTCTGTGCTTCCTCTTGACTATTCCTTTCCCATGTTCAGGACGTTTTCAGCTATTATTCTTCAAATATTTTCTCAGGTCCTTTCTCTCTTCTCCTTCTGGGGCCCTTAATGTGAATGTCAGTGCATTTAATGTTGTCAGAAAGGTCTCTTAGGCTGTCTTCATTTCTTTTCATTCTTTTTTCTATATTCTTTACTGTGGCAGTGATTTCCACCCTTCTGTTCTCCAGGCCATTTATCTGTTCTGCCTCAGTTATTCTGCTTGATTGCTTCTAGTGTATTTATTCATTTCTGTTTGTTTGTTTTTTGGTTCTTGTAGGTCTTTGGTAAACTTTTCTTATATCTTCTCAATCTTTGCTTCCATTCTTTTCCTGGATCGTGGATCATCTTCACTATCATTATTCTGAATTCTTTTTCTGGAGGTTGCCTATCTCCACTTCATTTAGTTGTTTTTCTGGGACTTGTCCCTTCATCTGGGACTTAACTTCCTGCTTTTTCATCATGATTAACTTTCTGTAATATGGCTTTTGATTTAGCTGCTGTGAGATGTGCTTCTTGCTTCATCTGCCTGCCCTCTGATGAATGAGGCTAAGAGGCTTGTGTTAGCCTCTTGATGGGAGGGACTGGCAATGGGAAAAACTGGGTCTTGCTCTGGTGGGCAGGGCCCTGCTCAGTGAAGCTTTAACCCAATTATCTGCTGGTGGGTGGGGTTGCCCTCCCTCCCTGGTAGTTGTCTGGCCTGAGGCAGCCCAGCCCTGGGGTCTGTGAGCTCCAGGGTAGGGTCAATGAGGAGCTCCTGGAAGGCTTACACCAAGGGGGACCTTCCAGTGCCGCCCCGTGGTGAGCCCCTGACGGCCCATGTTTCCACAGGAGGCCCTTAGACACTAGCAGGTAGTTTTGGTTCAGTCTCCTGTTGGGTCACTGTGAAACCTGGAGCTAATTTTTTGAAGAGAAACAAAAAGGTAAGCCTTAACTAGACTCAAGAAGAAGAAAAGAGGGGACCCAAATCAACAAAGTAAGAAATGAAAGAGGAGAAATAGCAAAGGATGCCACAGAGACACCAAAAAATTCAGAAGAGAATACTACAGATATTTATATGGCAACAAACTGGATAACCTAGAAGAAATGGGTACTCTGCTAGAAATATGCAATTTCTCAAGTTTGAATCAGAAAGAAATAGAGAAGCTGGACAAACTTGTCACCAGTAGTGACATTGCATTTTTAATAAAAAATCTCCCAGCAAACAGAAACCCAGGACCAGGCAATTTCACAGGGGGAATTCTACCAAACATAGTAAAACAGCTAATATCTATTCTTCTCAAATGATTCCAGAAAATTGAGGAGGGGACATTTCCAAAGTCATTCTACCAGGGCACCGTGACACTGATGCCAAAACCAGACAAAGGCACTACCACAAAATTGTTTGTTGTTGTTGTTGTTTTTTTAAGTCAACTGATTGTAAATGTTAATCATATCTACAAAATACCATCATAAGAGCCATGAAATCAGTGTTTGATTAAATTTCTGGGATGATATTCTAAGCAAACTGACACTTAAAAGTAACCATTGCAGTGAAGCAATTCATTAAGTAGGTATTATCATTTCCACTTACATATAAGAAAACATGAGAATTATTGATTTTATATAAGATCTTTATTTTCACTAAACTTGTTTTTGGCTGAGCTAAAATTTTCATTCTAGGAGTCTCTTAAATTCAAAGTCTTAACCAGTGTATTATAAAACCAAGAACACAAGAAATATTTTAAAAAATATTTTAAGCAAATCAGTATTCTGATTTACATTTGTCTTCCTTTTCCCACCTGTGTGAGCTATTGAATAACAAATATGTGGACAAGAATTCCACTATGAAGAACTACTCTGCTGATCATCAAGCAGGTAGAGAAAATGATTCTGGATGAAAAGACAAAGGTTGTCTTGTAAACATTTTAAGTCCAATAATCCTGCATTTCCCTTGGTAATTGAAATCACTGGTCTAGTGCTATTAACATTTTTTTTCCTTTAAAGTATGAAACATAAATATTTGATCACAATTTTTCTTTAATTCTTAACTTTTAGTGATGATTGCATTTTAAGCTATTAAATGTCAAGTCATTTGAGACATAATGATGACAAAAAGGTGTTTTCCTTTATTTGTAAAAAGGTGTTTACCTTTATTTGTGAAGATTTGAAGAGCATATTTTCCATATTCTTTTCCACAAAGTAAACAGCTCCTGATTTATTTCAGTTTTTCAAATAAAATACTGCATTATCATATTGGAGGTAGTGAGGGCACTCATGGCATGCTTCTGCCAAGTTTTATTCTTAGCATCAAAGAGGAAACTAGGAAAGGTTGTGCTTGTCAGTGATGTTCATGTTGAAGTTGTCTAAATTATAAACATTCCACCTTAAAAGTTTACATATTCACTGAACTGCCCAGTTACATTATTTGCCTATCAACCTGTCAAGTTCATATTAACTTGAATCATGCATTTTCCCCCAGTTCACTGGTAATCCTTCTCAAACATGAATTAAAAATAAAAATAATTCCACTTATTTTA
Source organism: Cervus canadensis (assembly GCF_019320065.1). Lineage (NCBI taxonomy): Eukaryota > Metazoa > Chordata > Mammalia > Artiodactyla > Cervidae > Cervus > Cervus canadensis. Next base: position 4,690,005 of record NC_057410.1, read on the forward strand.
AATTCTGTAAATGGCAAGGTGTATTGCTTAAGCTTTATGTTGTCTGAAGGATGATTAAACTTTTCTTGACAGTATTATAAAACAGCTTAATTGAACAGTGATCTGTGATGTGGATAAATTCATAACATTACATAAAAACCCAGTAATATTTGCAATCTTCTTCTAAAATATATTGTTAAACAAATGTTATTTTCCTATATTATTTACCATAATATAAATATTACATGGATAAGGTTGAGGATTAGGGAAAGAGTCCCATTTCATCCAGGCACATCATTTCCTTCTGATCTATCTTCAGTATTAGAAAATAGAAATTTTAAAAATAAAAAGCTAGGAAAACTATAAAAATAACTAAGCCAGTTTAGTAATTCCAGCATCCTAAACTTAAAGTTCAATGAAACTTCCATATATAATAAGATCAATTTTGTATGCATTAACATGGTTTCAAATATATAAGGCAAAATTGACAGAAATAAAAGGATTATTAGATAAATTCAGAATCATATTTAGAAGTTTTTTTTTTTTTTGCTTTTGTTTGTTTAATTGATTTGGTTATGCTGTACAGATATGGAACACACGAAATCTTATTTCCCAGACGACGGATGGAACCTGTTCTCCCTGCAGTGGAAGCACAGAATCTTGGCTACTGGATCACCAGGAATGTCTCTATTTGGAAGCTTAAAGGATACTTCTATTAGTAACTGATAGGCATAGACCAAAAAAAAAAAAACAAAAAACAACATATATATATATGTGTGTATATATATATATATATATATATATATGTATATGTATATATATATATAAAACTGAGCAACGTGAAAAACAAACTTGAACAAAGGAGGTGTGAGTTGATGCATACAAAGCACATCAACTCTCACCTCCACAATGAAAAGAATTTTCAAATGCACTTGGACCATTTACCAAAATGGATCATGAACTGATTAATAAAAGAATGGCTCCACAAATTTCAAAGCCAGACTAAAATTTGAAAAAAAATGTTTTTAAAATAGTTTGATTAAGCTAGAATAAAATAATAGAAAAGTCATTAAGCAAGCAAGCAGTACACTTCTAAATAACTCATGGATTAAACAAAAAATAAAATTTGCAAATATTCCAAAATGAAAAATGGAAACATGAAAAATATTAATAACCATTGTAAAAGAGCTTTCATTTTTCTTACTAATCTAGGAAAAAGATTAAACATAAATACAAGTAGAAGGGAGGAAATAATTGAGACAAAATCAGAAATAAAAATTTAAATATATATAGAGAGGTCAGCAAACCAAAGATTAAATTCTTTGAAAATCAAAAATGTTAGACTTCTTGGACATCTTATGAATAAAAGAAAGGAATACAAATTGCCAGTACTGGAAACAAAAGCTGTGATTACCACTATGTATATTTTAATATTAAAAATAATAAGATTTGTACAGCTTGCACAAGTCTAAGGAAAGAAATTTAAATATTTGGATGAATGAGCATATTTCTTGAAAAACATAACTTGACAAATGCAAAAAAGAGCAAAAACTGTGTGGTCCTCTAGTTATTAAATTTAAAATGTAAATTAAAACTTTTATATGAAGAGATGTATGTTCAGTGGTAAATTGTTTGAAATGATTAATAATGCCATCAGTTTTAATGAAACCTTCCAGAGAGTCAAAACCAGCTTACAAAGGCCTGCTTTCTAACTCAGTTTTATGAATTCAGTAAACTGTCCTGAAGCCAAAAAACAATAACATGAAAAAAATAAAAATAAAGGCAGGCCAGTCATTCAATAATATGAGAGAAACAGGTCACAAACCAAATAAATTTGTTGTAACTATTCTCACAGAAAAACATACCATACTAAATTTTCCACTGCAATGAGTTTGAGTTTTATTTTAGTCCTGGGGAAATTAATTTACATTTCCTGTATTATGGATACTGAAAGACTTTTTGTCTTTTTTCAAGATTTTTATTTAGTTAATAATTACATTTATTGAATAATCTTGTTTTGAATCACCTATTTTTACTACTTGAACCTAAGTCCAGACTGTTTCATCATGCTTTAGCTTTTTGTTTGCTTCCAATTGTCAAAATTGTATTGATACAGTTAAACTCAGACTTCATTAACTATTGAAAGTCCAATTTCCACTGATGAAAAAAATTCTCTGCTTGATCAAACTTTCAAGCTTTAGTCAGATTCCCAAACCCTCTTCTAGGTCTATCTGTGTTCTTCCTTATAAAATTAAACTGTAGCAAGAATCTTGCCCTCAGTTTAGCAAAAACCCTCCATCCTCAATATCTGATTACTCTTGATATCTGATATGGCTGTTAGTAGTTGCACTGAATATACTAGTGATAATATTTCTTTGAGATTCCAATTTCAGGTCTTTTGGATAAATACTCAGAAGTAGAATTTTTGGACCACATTATAGTTCCATTTTTATGAGCTTCCATACTATTTTCCATAGTAACTATACCACTTTGCATTCTACCAGTAGTGTACAAGAGTTCTAATCTCTCTATAACTTTGCCAACACTTGTCTTTTATATTTTGATAACAGACATCTTAAGAGGTGTGAGATGATATCTTTGTGGTTTTAATGTGCATTTCTTGATGACTGGAGATGTTTTTGGCATCTTTTTGTATACTTATTGGCCATTTGTATATATTCTTTAGAAATATGTCTGTTCAAGTCCTTAGCCCGTGTTTTAATTGGACTGTTTTTTCTTTTTTTGCTTATGCAGAAAACATGTCTGTAAAGCTTCTGTACAGCTAAAGAACCTGCCTGCCAATTCAGGAGACTTCAGTGACAAGGGTTCTATCTCTGGGTTGGGAAGATCCCCTGGAGAAGGAAATGGCAACCCACTCCAGTATTCTTGCCTGGGAAATTCCATGGACAGAGGATCTTGGCAGGCTACAGTCCACAGGATTGCAAGAGTCTGGCATGACTTAGCAACTAAACCATCAACCATCACAGAAACTTTTTAGTTTGATATAGCCCCACTTGTTTATTTCTGCTTTTGTTGTTTTGCTTTTTGTATCATGTCCATGAAATCACTGCCATGACCAATCTCAAGAAGATATTACTCTGTTTTCTAGGAGTTTTATGGATTCAATTCTTATGTGTTCATCTTTAATCCTTTTTAAGTTTACTCTGTGTATAGTGTGAGATAAGGGTTCCATATCATTCTTTGCTTGTAGATATCTAATTTTTTTTCCAGTACTACCTGTTGAAGAGATTGTCCTTGTCTTATTGTGTAGCCTTGGCACCCTTGTTGAACATCAGTTGACCATATATGTGGGTATATGGTCAGTTCTGTTCCATTGGTCTGTTTGTCTGTCTTTATGCTAAAACTGAAACATTTGGCATGGAATATAAAGATATTTGTGATTTGTTTTCTTATGTGTCAGCAAACAAGAGCAGCAACATGGTGTGTGTGTGTCCATGTAAGACAGAAGGAGAGAGAGAGATGTATCTCTGAAGTCTGACAATTTTGTTTCTGTGTCTAGCATGGTATCCCCTTCTACCTAGCCTCATCACTGTATGACATGAGACTGTTGATTATCATTGAGTGTCTCCCATCAATGATCAGAAGTCTTGACTACTGTCACATACATTGCCAGAAGTCTGTACAGATTAGTAATCCACCAGAGTGAAAGTGAAGTTGCTCAGTCGTGTCCGACTCTCTGTGACCCCATGGACTGTAGCCTACCGGGCTCCTCCGTCCACGGGGTTTTCCAGGCAATAGTACTGGAGTGGGATATTTGAGTAACTGTGCCAAACCCAAACTTGACAATGGAAGGATCTCTCTTTACTAAAATAAATGCAGACAATAAAAACCTCCTCATTTGTCTCAGGAGGTTCTGGAGCGAGTGCACAAGAAGCTTTAGCAATCCAGTCATCACCATCTCAGACAAAATTTCAATTAGTACATTGTTGGTAACTGTTCATCATTTTCTAAAAGCCAATGACATTCCCTTTGCTCATGTTATTTACTTTTATGTTTTATTTATTGAAATGCAGTTATCACTTGCTGTGCTAGAAGCCCTGCTTAAAAAGCTTTAGAAATACTAAATTATTTAGTCTGTTTAGTCTGTATAACATTATGTACTTATAGTTGTTATCTCTATTTTACAGAAAAGAAATCTGAGGCACAGAGACATTAACTGCCTGGCCCAAGATCCCAGAACTAGTAAGTGACAAAACAAGGATTCAACCTAAGTACTTTAACACTAGATTCCACGTTATGGACAATTTTACCTTAAGATTTCCTAACTGTCTCTTCAAACTCCCAGTAGCTTTCTCATGCTTACCATCTAGCCTCACCTTCTTTAGCATGGCCCTCAAAGCTTTTCACACACCTGCTTTTACTGCTATTTAAGTCTCTTCTCTGATCACTTCATTTCCTGTCGTCTATGTCATAATAATGTCTCATTTTCTATGCAATTTTTATTGATTGCAATGTATTGAATCAGTTACTTGCTTGAACCATGCTAAATGTTGCTTGACACTGAACTTGAAGTGTTTCAACTTACTCTTTTCTGTAGTTCTGTGTACTTTTGACTCGTTCATGTCTAACTTATGACATTATTTTTTTCTGACATTATTTATATTCATACTGACCCCTTCTTATTTTCTTATTCCAAGAACCCCAGTTGTTTTTATCATTCTGACTCACACTCTTGATTTTAAGCTATCCCTATGTGTTGTTCAAGGGTAATTTCTCTTTCCAGAGCATAACATTCTCCTCAAGTTTTTGCTCTTGATGTTAGCTTTGCCTGAGAATGACACAATCAGTGATATTCATTAGAGGTACAGGACATAGAATGAGAAATTATAACAAAACTCTACCATCATTGAACTGCAGGGCTCAGAATAGTGTCATAGAGTTAATATTTGTATATCCAGTTGCTATTATTTATCATCACTCAGCTATAATGACTTAATCCCTGAAATGATCCTTATTTCCTATTAGAGACATTAGCTTTCTTATTATCACTTTTTCATTGTTGGTTTTGAAAGTAATGTACCATAAAAATTTTGACTTTTGCTAAAGTGTTAGCTGTTAACTGAAATTGGGTTGACTCTTATAATGCATGATTACTACATTGCAAGTTATCTATTATATAGACATATACTCCATGATATAAATCAGCAACCCTCAGTACTTATTAAAGCTCTAGTGCTTCTCATTGCAAAGAAACCTGTGCACAGTCAAAGTATTTATTTTCAAATGTAAATTAGAAATGGTCAGCTTAAAAATGGTTTATAAATAAACACTGATTAACAATGTACGATAAATATTTTTCTTCTAATAATATACTATAAAATATGCTGTTTGCAGATGTTATTTTTATGGTTTGTATTTTAATTAGACCTTTTATTTTATGCCATTAGTAGTAGTATTAGTAGCTCAGTCATGTCTGACTCTTTGCAACCCCAGGGACTGTAGTTTGCCAGGCTCATCTGCCCATGGGATTCTCCAGGCAAGAATACTGGAGTGCGTTGCCATGCCCTTCTCCAGGGGATCTTTCCAAACCAGGGATTGAACCTGGGTATCCTTCTTTGCAGGTAGATTCTTTACCTTCTGAGCCATCAGGGAAGTTCCTTTCTCCCAATTATATAAATATCTCATACATTGTATGTATTATGTATATAAATCTTTTTTTCAGAAAGTTTGTTGTTATTCCATATTTTTTTGTTTTTATATTGATTACAGGGAAGCAAACATATCTAATTTCTATTATTTTCCTTATTAAGGTAAAGTACTATAAATTGGGACTTCTGGTGTAATTTTGACGGCACTGGTAGTGAAGGGGCTTTTTATCACATATAGTGTCATCTTGAAGAGGTCTCCAACAAACACTTTAAAAGCCGTTTTGTGCATTGGAATCATAAACTTGAGTGAAAATCAGTATCGAGAGGTAGAATAATGTATAATATTCAATAATGTTTTGGCAACATACCCAGCGTATTCCCTTTGCCAGTGGTTTTATACACACACACACATACAAGTTGCATAAATGTTGCATAGTAACTCATACAACTTCAACATCTGACAAATGTATGCATAAGAAGTGTTTTATATTTCTCTTTCTAAGAGAAAACTAATAAATCTAGACTAAACTGGAGAGGTGAAACAGCCATACTGCTTTAGACTGAATCATCTGTGTCCCCACAAAAGTCATACGTTGAAATCCTAACCATCAAGGTAATAGAATTAGAAGGTGGTAAGGTTATTAGCTCTTTAGGGTGGAGTCCTTATGGGTGAAATCTGTGTTTTTGTAAAAGAGGTACCAGAGAGACCCCTAACCCTTTCCACCAGGTAAGAACCAGGAAGCAGGCTTTCACCAGACAGTGAATCTGTTGGTCCCTTGATCTTGGACTTATAAATTTCCAAAACAGTCAGAGATAAGTGCTTTTGTAAAACAATTTCTTTTAATTTAATTTTTATTTTATATTATAGTTAATTCAGTGTTGCATTAGTTTCAGGTGTATAGCAAAATGGTTCAGTTATACATATACATGCATCCACTCTTTTTTAGATTATTTTCCTATAGAGGTTGTTATAGGATGTTGAGGAAAGTGCATGAGTGTTCAGTTGTTCAGTCATGTCCAATTCTTTGCGACCCCATGGACTGTGGCCTGCCAGGCTCCTCTGGCCATGGGATTCTCCAGCCAATAATACTGATGTTGGCTGCCATATCCTTCTCCAGGGGATCTTCCCAACACAGAAACTGAACCCAAGTCTTTGGTGTCCCCTACATTGATGGGTGGATTCTTCACCAGTGAGCCACCTGGGAAGCCCATTGAATAGCATCCCCATGCTATACATATGTCCTTGTTGATTATTTGTTTTATATATAGTGCTGTGTATATATATTAATCACAACCTCCTAATTTATCCTTCCCTCCCTATACCTTTCCCCTTTGGTAACCGTAATTTAGTTTTCTACGTCTGTGAATCTGTTTCTCTTTGTAAATATGTTCATTTGTATCATTCTTTTCTTAGATTTCACTTAATATGATAATCTCTGGATCTATCCACGTTGCTGCAAATGGCATTATTTCTTTCTTTTTTATGACTAATATTCCATTGTATGTGTACCACATCTTTATCCATTACTCTGTTGATGGACACTTAAGTTGCTTCATGTCTTGGATATTATAAATAGTGGTGCAATGAATTTTGGGGTGCATGTATCTTTTTGAAGTATGTTTTTTCTCTGAATATAGGCCCAGGAGTGGGACTGCAGGATCATATGGTATTAGTAGTTCTAGTCTTAGTTTTTTGAGGAACTTCCATACTATTTTCAGTATGGGTTGTACCAATTTACATTCCCACCAACAGTGTAGGACGGTTTCCTTTCTTCCACACTCTCTCCAGCATTTATTGTTTGTAGATTTTTTGATGATGGCCATTCTGACCAGTGTGAGGTTTTGATTTACTTTTCTCTAATAATTAGCAATGTTGAACACCTTTTATGTGCTTTTTGGCCATCATTTACATGCTTTTTGGGGGAAATGTCTATCTAAATATTCTGTCCATTTTTTGATTGGGTTGTTGGTTTTTGATATTCAGCTTGTCTGAGCAGTTTGTGTATTTTGGAGATGAACGCATTGTTGGTTGCTTTGTTTGCAAATATTTTATCCCATTTTGTGTGTTGACTTTTTGTTTTGTTGATGGGTTCCTTTGCTCTGCAAAAGTTTTTAATTTAGGTTCAATTTGTTTATTTTTTTAATTTTTTTTTTATTTATATCATTCTTTGAGGTGGACCAAAAATCTTACTGTGATTTATGTAAGAGAGTGTTCTGCCTATGTTTTCCTCAGAGAGTTTTAGAGTATCTGATCTTACATTTAGTCCTTTGATCAATTTTTGTTTTATTCTTATGTACACTGTTAAAGAATATTCTAATTTCATTCTTTTACATGTAGTTGTCCAGTTTTCCCAGCACCACTTATTGAAGAGATTTTTTTCTTTATTTTATATTCTTGTATCCTTTGTCATAGATTAATTGACCATAGGTGTATGGATTTATTTCTGGGCTTTCTGTCCTGTTCCATTGGTATATATTTCTGTTTTGTGTGCTGGTACCACACTGTTTTAATGACTGTACTTATATAATATAATCTGAACTCAGGGAGCCTGATTCTTCCAGATCCGTTTTTCTTTCTCAAACTTGCTTTGGCTATTCATGGTCTTTTGTTTTTCCATACACGTTGTAAAATTTTTTGTTCTAGTTCTGTGAAAAATGCCATAGGTAATTTGACAGGGGTTGCATTGAATCTATATATGCCTTGGGTAGTATACTTATTTTGACAATATTGCTTTTTTTAATCCAAGAACTTGGTATATCTCCCCACCTGTTTGTGTCATCATCAGTTTCTTTCATCAGTTTCTTAACAGTTTTCAGAGTAAAGGTCTTTTGTATCCTTAGGTCAGTTTATTCCTAGGTATTTTATTCTTTTTGATGAAGTGATGAATGGGATTGTTTCCTTAATTTTCATTTCTGATCTTATTTTTTGTGTTTAGAAATGCAGGAGATTTCTGTATATTAATTTTGTGTCCCACAACTTTACCGAATTTGTTGATTGAGCTCTAGTAGTTTCCTGGTAGCATCTTTAGGATTTTCTATGTATAGGATCATGTCATCTGCAAACAGTGGCAGTTTTACTTCCTTTACAATTTGGATTCCTTTCTTTTACTTCTCTGATTTTTTCACTAGGACTTTCACTTTCAAAACTATGTTGATTAAAAGTTGCAATAGTGAACATCCTTGTCTTATTCCTGATCTTCGAGGAAATGCTTTCAGCTTTTCTCTGTTGAGTATGATGTTAGCTGTGGGTTTTTCATGTAAGACCTTTATTAGGTTGACATATGTTCCTTCTATACCCACTTTCTGGAGAGATTTTATCATTAATCGGTGTTGAATTTTGTAAAAAGGGTTTTTTTTGCATTTATTGAGGTAATCTGTATGATTTTGTCCTTCAGTGTGTTAATGTGGTGTATAACACTGATTTGTAGATATTGAAAAATCCTTGCATCTCTAGGATAGATCCCATATGATCATGTTTCGTGATCCTTTTAATGTATTGTTTGTTTTGGATTGCTTGTGTTTTGTTGAGTTCTTTGTGTCTGTTTATCAGTGATATCAGTCTGAAATTTTCTTTTTTTGTGGTGTCTTTGGTTTGGGCATCAGTGAGTTCCTTCCTCTGCAAATTTTTGTAATAATTTCAGAAGGATAGGTGTTAGCTCATCTCTAAATATTTCATAGAATTTTCCTGTGAAGCCATCTAGTCCTAAACTTTTGTTTCTTTGAATTTTTTTTAAGTCATTGTTTCAATACCAATACTTGTGATTGGTCTTTTCATATTTTCTATTTCTTGTGGATTGAGTCTTAGGAGATTGTACCTTTCTAAGAATTTGTACAATAGTTCTTCCAGGTTTTCCATTTTATTGGCCTATAGTTGCTTGTAGTAGTCTGTCATGATCCTTTGGATTTCTGTGTTGTCAGTTGTAATGTCTCCTTTTTCATTTCTAATTTTATTGATTTGAGTCCTCTTTTTTTTTAAATGAGTTTGACTAAAGATTTATCAGAGATTTGACTAAAGACTTCTGTTTATCTTTTCCAGGAACCAGCCTTTAGATTCACTGATTTTTCTGTCATTTCCTTTGCCTCTATTTCATTTATTTCTCTGATCTTTATGATTTCTTTCCTTCTAGAACTTTGGGTTTTGTTTTTTCTTCTTTCTCTAGTTGCTTTCAGAGTAAGGTTGAGGTAGTGTTTATTATTTGTAATCCACCCATCCTATAGGATTTTGTTATAGCACCCTGAACAGACTAAGACATACAAATAATTTAAGCCTCTTTCAGGTGTTTTAAAAACAATCTAAGTATTCTAATCTATAATTTCTTTAAAAATATTCAGTTTGTGGAAAAAATTACAAGACATAAAATTCTACTGTGACATTTATATTTTACTTAATTATATGTAAAAGTGACATTTAAGAAGGTAAATTCAAATACTTATGAATATATATTCATTATCCTAGTAATTATGAACCATGTTTACCATAAATTCCATTCAGATTTTAAAAATGCAGTCCACTCCGTGTATTGGCAGAGTCTTGGAAATGTCTAGTATATCAGCATTATAAAATAATGCTTAATCTTTTAGATGTGCAGTGATTAATATAAAATATTGCTGTCTTAAGTTTAAAAAAGTATAACTTAACACATTTTGGTTATGTTAAAAATCAACCTAACAGTGCTCAAAAAGTGATGTAACCCTAAGTAACCAAAATATTCAGAGCAAAAGCCTGTGCACCAAGATAATGGTTTTAAATTTTGTCTTTGTTATCTTGGAATAATATGTGATAAATAGCTCCACTTTCTGAAGAGATGTTCTTGGCCAGTTCATGAAAGATGTTCAAAAAATAAGGAAATTGAAAAGGTCCTAACAGTAACTTACTGATTACTCACTTCCAGCCTTTGTAAGAAATAAAAATAAAAAAGGACGAGTCTAGAATCTGTGGTGTGTTGGCATAGTGGATTGTCACTACAAATCCCTCTTCTTCTCTTTAGAGAGATTTCTGCCCCACTTTAAACAAAGTTGGTTGTGAGAATGAGGTCTCTTCACAAAGAGAAAACTATCATCTTTCTTCCTGGCTAGGTATCTGAGTAAGCAGTAGAAAATTGTATAACCACTTCAGTGTATCCGACAGAGAAGTAGTGAGGAGTTCTTTGGAAAAGTCACCATCTGTTTTCTGAAATTGAATCAGTTCAGTTGCTCAGTCGTGTCCGACTCTTTGCTACCCCATGAACTGCAGCGCGCCAGGCCTCCCTGTCCATCAGCAACTCCCGGAGTCCACCCAAACCCATGTCCATTGAGTCGGTGATACCATCCAACCATCTCATCCTCTGTCGTCCCCTTCTCCTCCTGCACCCAATCCCTCCCAGCATCAGGGTCTTTTCCAAAGAGTCAACTCTTTGCATCAGGTGGCCAAAGTATTGGAGTTTCAGCTTCAACATCAGTCCTTCCAATGAACACCCAGGACTGATCTCCTTTAGGGTTGACAGGTTGGATCTCCTTTCAGTCCAAGGGACTCTCAAGAGTCTTCTCCAACACCACAGTTCAAAAGCATCAATTCTTTGGCTCTCAGCTTTCTTTATAGTTCAACTCTCACATCTATACATGACTACTGGAAAAACTATAGCCTTGACTAGATGAACCTTTGTTGGCAAAATAATGTCTCTGCTTTTTAATATGCTGTCTAGGTTGGTCATAGCTTTCCTTCCAAGGAGTAAGCATCTTTTAATTTCATTACTGCAATCACCATCTTCAGTGATTTTGGAGCCCAAAAAAATTAAGTCAGTCACTGTTTCCATTGTTTCCCCATCTATTTGCCATGAAGTGATGGGACCGGATGCCATGATCTTAGTTTTCTGAATGTTGAGCTTGAAGCCAACTTTTTCACTCTCCTGTTTCACTTTTATCAAGAGGCTCTTTAACTTTTCTTCACTTTCTGCCATAAGGGTGGTGTCATCTGCATATCTGAGATTATTGATATTTCTCCCAGCAATCTTGATTCCAGCTTGTGCTTTCCCCAGCCCAGTGTTTCTTATGATGTACCTTGCATATAAATTAAATAAGTAGGATGACAATATACAGCCTTGATGTACTCCTTTTCCTATTTGAATGTCTTGTATTAAAAAAAAAAAAATGGGGAATTTTGACAGTAGTGGCCACCTAGAACTTTCTGTCAAAGCAGAATGAAGGAAGAAAGCTTTAGAAAAGTCAGCACAACCTGTAATTTTCATGACAAGAAATCCAGAAATTTCTAGTGGACAAGGTGTATATCCAGAATAGGAGCTGAATATTTGCCATTTGACAGGGACCCAACCAGTGGTTGGGTCTCTTGGAGCAAAGTAACTTTAGCAGAAAGAATGTATAGAGTAAGTCGCTGGGTAGGAGTGGACAGGAGCTGAGAAAGTGCATCACAGAATGTGAAAATTGAGTAGTTCAGAGGGTCCTCCAAGACCAGTGAATGAGGCACACACCAGTTCTCCACAAATGACCCAAAGGAGGGCATCTGATGCTCAAGAGCATCTGACTATGGAAAAATACAAAGAGAGCTACTTGATGAAAAGCTGATAGGCTCATTACATACTGCTTTTCCTATGTGCACCCTCACTGAAATCAGCTCACTCAAAAAGGTTGTACCAGATATTGATCTAAATGACTCAAAGGTGTTTTGAGTGGAAGTAAATATATCTTCACTGATTATTTCTGTAAGATGAATTCAGAGGTTTCTCACACACCTCTGTTTACTTGGCACAGTTTTATGGTCTGGAAAATAATCTGGGGTAGTTATAATTAAATGGCTAAAGCTAGGTAAATAACTGAATTTAAATTATTTCTCCAGTTGTACATATCATACATCTTTAGCCTCTATATATTAATGCAATAGAAATCTAGATATGTAAAACTGTAGAAAGGTCAGATTACTTTGGCTGTTGTAATGTGTTTTAATGTTCATTTCCTATAAAATTAACTTCATTATATTTATAACAAGAAAAAAGACTAATATCCCGTTCAAAATATTTGGGTCCTTTGTATGGGTGCATCATTAGTGAATTTAAAACATTTATACTGGTGGGAGGGTGATTGAGTGTGTCCTAAAGTGTAATAATCATATTATTTGGCAGAAAATGTCTGAACGCTCTTGCACAAACAAGGTAATGCATATGTATATCTATATTATACATATATGTGTGTGTGTGTGTGTGTGTGTGTGTGTGAATGTGTATGTATAAGTACTACATGACCTGTACTGAATATATTGGTACCCACCTGTGAATCAAAACCTCACTCAATAATCATTCTCTTCTATATGTATGATATGGTGTGTCTTTTAAATTATTATTATTATTATTTACAAACATAATGACATACACAGGGAGAAGCTAAAGTGCTTCAGTAGGCTATTAGTTTTCTATTGTGAAACTCACTTTAGTGAAAATCGTATTATTATTCTAATCATGGATATGTAAGATTTCTTTTCCTATAAAGGAAAGTGGGGATAGTAATTGAATCTCTCATCATGCTGAATCTTGTCATTTCACAGTGTTATTTCTTACTAGCGTCTCTTCCTCCATTTTTTTCTTTCCTTTAGATAGGTTGAGTACACTACAGTAACATTGTGTTTAAAGCCAGACTCATGATACGGCAAATGTGGCTGAAATGCTCATTTCAGTCAATATATTTTAATACAGTATATAAATTGGGGTACTGAATGAATTAACTGTTGTAATGTGAGATCGCTTGGCACAGTAGTTTATATTAAAGGAAACATCACTTTTAACTAACTCTTAACCATCTGTTGTGTACTCTAATTTAAAAAGACTATGATTTACAATTGCAAAAGTAGGTAAGTGACAAATGATTAAAATGCATATTTATGTGCAATATTCAGCTGAACATACATCTGTTCTGTTTATCTCTGGTATATTAGATGCTAATTGTGAGACAGCCACCTTCACATATGAGGATAGATTTGGGGAGGGATAAAAGTAGGAATTATTTTTTGGACACTATTTTTTAAATTTTTTGTGATTAATTTTTTGTGATTTAAATTAGTGATTCACAATTTCTAAAGGTTATATCCATTTATAGATATTATAAAATATTGGCTACATTCCCTGAATTGTACAATACATCCTTGTAGCTTATTTACTTTGTACATAATAGTTTGTACTTCTTAACCTCCTACCCCTAACTTGCTCCTCCCTCTTCCCTTCCCTACTGGTAACCATTAGTTTGTTCTCTATATCTGTGAGTCTGTTTCTTTTTTGCTATTAAAATATTCATTAGTTTGTTATGCTATTTATATCTCACATATAAATGATCTCAGATGGTATTTGTCTTTCTCTGTCTGACTTACTTCACTTATCATAACACTGTCCAAGTCCATTCATGTTGCTGCAAATGGCAAATTCTCATTCTTTTTTTAATGCCTGAGTACCATTCTGGTGTGGGCCTAAAGATACCACATCCTCTTTATCTATTCATCTGTTGATGGGCACTTGCTTTCATATCTTAGCTGTTGTAAATAATGCAGCTGTGAACATTGGGAGGCACTTTTTGAATCAGTATTTTTATTATTCTTGCATATATACCCAGGAGCGGAATTGCTCAGTAAAGTAGGAATTATTTTTAGATCACTCCCTTTTATAACGTTGTAACATTGACAAAATCTGGGCCCAATTAACAATAAATAATTATTATTTATAATATTATGATATTTTTACAATACTCCATCATGAAGAGGTTGGTTGCCCAAACTACTCTTCAAGAAAGACCATTATTTTAGTCACATTGTATTTAGTTTGATCCAAATGAAATTCCAGTATTGAACCTTTTTTTGTTCCTGTATAAAGCAAATTTTATACATGGAGGAAAATTAAATGTATATAAATGCATATTCTGGAGTGAAAGAAGTCAGTCTGAGTAATGAATGTGTTTAATTATAGAACATGGACAAGCCAGAACTGCAGAGACAGTAAAAAGATGAGTGATAGTCAGGTGTTCTTTGGAAGGGAGGGAAGTGTAGGTGAGGAAAAAGAATTTGCTCTACACCTTTCTAGATTCTTGGATGAGATGCTCTCTGTGATGAAAGACAGATTAACAGGAGAAAAACAAACAGAAGTTTAATAACAAATATACCTCCTATATACATGGGATTTACCAAGGAAAACTGAGTAGCTTCCCTAAATGGCCCAAGCCACCACCTTAAATACCAACTGTAGCTAAAGACAAAAGAAAATGTTGGAGGTGAGAGGGGGTCAGTTATAGGAGGATATCAAGACAGGCATAGTAAGAGGGGTAAGTTATTTTGCAGATATAAGTTGTTGCCTTGTCCATTGATAAAAGCTTCTGGAGCTGCATAGGCAATCCTGATACTGACCACTGTTCTTGGTCTTCCCCAGTCAATATAAATGGACTAGAGGCCAGACAGGAAATTCAGGTAAGGTTTTACTGGGGCTCTTGCAGCCGCAAGAGGGAGCAAAAACAAGTAACATGTTCCCTTGCTCACCCCTCAAGAAGGGGGAGAGCTGATTCCTTATACGAGATGAGGGAAGGGGTGTGTCTAGAGCTTGGGCCAGAGGGGTGGCATAGGCGTTTTGCAGCCTCTTTGGTGGTGTTGCTGCAGGGGGCATGCGCAGTGCCCTGCTTTTGCTCCCAACATCGTGTTTTGAAAGCTCTTCAGAAGTGGCAGTTGGGTTTGTTTGGTTATTATTATTATTATTTTTTTTTTTTGGTCTTTTTGTGTCTTTTGTCCAGAATTTCCCCTAGCTGTGCATGCATGCACTTATTTTTACTCCTTTATGGTTCCTTTTATTTTGTTTCCTGGGGAGACATTCGTCCAGGCACAAGCACTTCAGCGAAGGGTCCAGGTTCCAGCCTATCTCAGTCCTCTTCCTGGTACGGAAAGGGAGAAACTCTTACAAACGGAGATTTCTCTTACGGTATAAATGTTTCTTACAGAAGGGTAACTTCTACTCAGTTTTCAGAGCCTCTCCTATGTCTGCTGTTTCTTAAAAATAACCAGCTCAAAATAGTATGCCAAAGGGCCACATCTTGGGTTGATGTATTTTGCTCCCCTTCAGAAAGATGAATAGATGAAGCACAGGGAATTTTTAGGGTGGTTAAAGACTATCCTGTGTGAAACTATAATGGTGGATATATGGCAGTATGCATTTGTCAAAGCTGGTAGAACTGTTCGGCATGATGAGTGAGCCCTGGGGTAAATTATGGATTATGTGTAATGTATCAATATTGATTGTAAGACGTATACAACATGAATGCAAGATGTTATTAATAGAGGAAACTAAGTGGGTGGTGGATATGTTGAATTTCATTATATAGCTGGTCAGTTAGTCTGTAAATCTAAAAATGTACTAAAATATGAAATATATTAATTAAAAAATACAGAAATACTAGAGGATTTGCTAAGTAATTTATTTGAATGCAGTCACTTCTGTCTTAAGAGTGTTTTAATTTATCTTGAGAATTCATGGCATTTGATTTTTGAAAATACCTTGATAATTGTTTTTGACAATGAAATCCAACGCTCATAGGGAACAACGTCCAAGGGAGCAGTTTAACAAATAGATGTCTAAAATGTTCTATATGAGGAAAAAAAGAAACAGAATTTGGGATATAACAGAAAACAATGTGGATAAATTTAAGAGAGTGAGATAAACACATGGATTAATCTGTAAAATGACAGTTGAGGATGAAGAGGGCCTATGGAGAAGCATTGGGATGAGAGGCTTGCAAAGTTTCCAGAAGTCCTAAAATCAGAGCTAATTAAATTATTTGTTTCCCAGTGTTGTAAAGAACCACTTTCCATTCCCTCAAATTTGCAGCCAAATTTAAAGATAGAAATACAGTCAGTATCTAAGCTATCCTGGGATTTATTTATCTATATTAGCCATAGTTTATTCTGTTATCACAAATCAATGCTAACCCGTTTAATGCACCAACACTGAAGAGAAATTATTTTGCCATATAATTGCTTTATGGATATTGAAATATCTGATATGACAATTAAAATGTTCAATATTATAAGTTTAACCTTTTGTAAGGAATAGTTTTTGTTTGTTTTTTAACATAAGGTGGCTTGCGTTTGTAAATGCTGCACACAGCTAAGTTTTGATGCAGTGTTCAAGTTATTCTAGTCCGACTTAAAATGTTTGTTTTTTATTATGGAGGGAAATCTAAATCTACTTTTATTGAACAACAAATGAAAAACTCTGAGAGTTTAATGAAATATTCTTGTTATTCCAGAGATAACTGATTTAAATATAAACAAATACGGGTGGTTTATCTTCAAGCAGACTCTGGAGCATTTTGTTTTACTTGCCAGATTCAAGAGTTGCACATGGTTAAATGAAACTAGTGAGCACCATGTGGGAAATTAACATGAAGGACATTGTTCATTCACTCAAAACTTCAGGATCATTTTTTCTTTCCCTGCCAAAACCAAATTTTGTTTTCATTCTCATGTGTCACACTGTATTTTCTTCTTATTTTAAACCCTATTATATATGAAACCAAGTAAGAAATGAAACTAGGCTTTATGATTTTATAAGTGACAGCAGTTTTGTTTATTTTTATGTGGAGTTTTCAATTCAGAGTAAAACTTCCTAAAATATTTTCAGGTTCTGTAATTAGGTGACAGCTGGCTTGTGAAGTACCCAATGCCAATTAGCAGAAAATCTTTCATAAGAGAACAATTGTAATGAATATAATTTCCAAGAGGATTTGCTGTACTTCTCTTCAAAAATGAAAAACATTTCTACTTTCTCTTCACTTCAACTACAAGTTGATGTTTTTAGGATACACAGAAGCTTAATTTCCTGATTATCCTTCAATTTTTAAATTTTTTAATTCAATTACTCATCATTTTCACACACACACACGTGTGTGTATGTGTTAAAAAAAAAAGCTAATGTATTAGAGAAGTTTAATTGTTAGTTACCTAATGAAAACTATATTATGCTATAACTCCAGATTTTGTGATGCTCACAATGTTTTCCAATTTTTTGTAACATTCTCTCTTCCTAAATAATATTTACTTTTTGGCTTAAAAAAATAAATAAATAAATAATTTAAAAAATTAAAAAAAAGCTTAACAGGAAAAGAAGCTTCCTCTTATCCTGTATCCTATAAACCTCTTTCAATTTAGAAATATATACCATGTGGCTAAGAGATTTCATATCACCAGGCAATCTGTAGCATCTGTCTTATGGATATGTAATGTATAAATTATTTGCTCACTCTTTTCTCAAAATAAGTATAATTATGTTTGTGAGGATACAAAAGAGACTATGGGAACAGCAGCAAAGGTCAATATGAAACCGCATTCCTGCTCAGATGAAACTCGAACCTAGCTGTAACTCAGATTGGGCCTTGAGTCCACAATCCCTGAATTAAGAGGGGACTCAAACCCATTGTCTTTTAATTGAAACTGCTCACTTGGTGCCAGGACTTACCGACATTCAGGTTCTTTAGTCTCATGGCAGAAAGAACTCAACGAGAGGCAAAGTGACAGGAAAAATGTGAGTTTATTAGCACGGTCAGTTGTGAGAGATATAGTTGGGCAGGCAAGGGAGCACAGCCTAGAGAAAAAAAGTTCATTTTTATAATAATAGGAAAAAACAGAGAGGGGAGACCATCACCTCCTTCCTCATTCTTGGGTAGACATGAAGACTTACATTGTTAGTTTCTCCTTTGAATGTACATGGTCTGACTGAGCCAGTTATGATGCTATTTAAATCAGATGTATATTAGCAGAAGGGTGATAACATATACTAAAATATGCTAATTCAACTCAGGTTTCAGTATAATGTCCCCTTTCACCTAGTTTCCTTTCCCTTTCACCTATTCCTGTCTTGACAACATGCAGAAATGTAACTCTTCACGAACTGTTAACTCCCGGACTTTAGGTAACAAGATTCAGTCCCCAGATCTACTGTCTTGTGTTATAACGATCAGGGTTTGTGGCTTGAGAGTGCCTGACACTTGGATGCACCTGTCTTCCTTCAAGGTAGATTAGATTGTTGCTAAGTTACTGGATTCTTTTCTTGGGTGGTCAGTAGCTCACAACAATCTCTCAAACTTCCTTAAAACCCCCTGTCTTGAAACCTCTAGCGGGATTTCTAAATGATAGAATCACCCTACTCTAGCTCCATCAAGTGTGCCTCATAGAAAGAAATAGGGAGAGCACTGATGCAAAAGGCAAATGGTGAGACTGGCAGAATGTTCTAGGTTGTCTAACAGGGATTTTTGTGTTTTTTAAGTAAAATTGAAAAACCTACTGAAATATTTTGAAATTTTTTATGCTTAGACTTTGAAGGATTATGAATATCCCTCAACTGAGTTTAGGCACAGTTTATTTATATTTTTTTAATTTTTTAAATTTATATTTAATTAGAGGATAACTGCTTTACTATATTGTGTTGGTTTCTGCCATACGCCAACACGAACCAGCCCATAGGTATACATAGGTCCCCTCCCTTTTGAACCTCCCTCCCACTTCCCACCTTGTCCCACTCCTCTAGGCTGTCACAGAGCATGGGATTTGAGCAGTTCACCAGTATAACTGTATTAAAAAGCAGAGACATTACTCTGCCAGCAAAGGTCCGTATAGTCAAAGCTATGGTTTTTCCAGTTGTCCTGTACAGATGTAATAATTGGACCATAAAAAAGGCTGAGTGCCAAAGAATTGATGCTTTTAAACTGTGGTGTTGCAGAAGACTCTTGAGAGTCCCTTCAACAGCAAGGAGATCAAACCAGTCAATCCTGAAGAAAATCAGCCCTGAATATTCATTGGAAGGACTGGTGCTGAATCTACAATACTTTGGCCTCATGATGCAAAGAACCAACTCATTGGAAAATACTTTGATGCTGGAAAAGATAGAAGGCAAGAGAAGAAGGGGACGGCAGGGGATGAGGTGGTTGGACGGCCTCACTGACTCCGTTGACATGAGTTTGAGCAAGTTTCGGGAGATGGTGAAGGACAGGGAAGCCTGATGTGCTGCAGCTCATGGAGTCAAGAAGATCGGACACATCTGAGCCACTGAACAACAACAAGGATTTTTATAGACAGCTAGGTATCGAGGCTTTCAATTTTTAAATAATTGCTCTGAGTCTCAGACTTCTAATTGCCATAAAGCAATCTCTTTGCACTTTCCCTTGGGTCTATGTTTAGTTTATATAATTTCCTCAGTTTTTTCCCTAAATAATTGAAATTTACACAGAGGTACTTCATACTAAAATTATTATAGGAAAACAGCTTGTAAAACAAAAGGCATAATGACTCATGTCATAGAGTTTATAACAGTAGATGCACGAGTGTTTTAACTTTTGTAAGTTCAATAACTTGACTTGAGGGGAAAAAAATAAGCAATTAGAAGTTGATTTGCAGATATTGGTCTTTAAAGAATACCATCTACCATGTAAATTCTTATAGATCAGGAATGTTTAAGGTATAGGAAGTTATTACATTTATTCCTTTAAATTTCTTAAGATCAAGAGAGTACATTTTTTCAAGTTGTGAATATTAGGTTTAGTTTTTAAAAAAGCAACAGTGGGGGTTAAAAGCCCAGATAATATATAATATGCTTTAAGTTACCTTCTTAAAGGCAGCTAAGCATTGTTTGGCCAGAGAAGTGGCTCAGAGGCAGGGAAGGATCTAATAATGATGTGGTGGGCAGCCTCTGAAATGGCCCCCTGCTATTTCCACTTGCTAATGTTTACCCCTTTGTGTGAGTCTCCTCCTCTTGAGTGTGGACTGGACACACTCATCATTAATCATTAATGATTAATATCAGACAAATACAACAAAAGTTTGTCACATCAGAGATTAGGTTTTAGAGTCTGTCTCTTATTTCCCCTTTTCTTACTGTCTTTCTTGCTCTGAAGGGAAGCCAGTTCCCACGTTGCAGGCTGTCCTACAGAGAGGCCCATAAGGTAAGGAACAGATGACTCTTGCCGAAAGTCAGCAAGAACCTGAGGCCTGCAAAGATAATCTTAGAAGTGGATTTTCCCCAAGTTAAACCTTGAGATGACCAGAGCCCTTAACTGCAGCCCAAAGACAGAGGACCCAATTAAGCCAATCCTGAATTCCCCACCCACAGACACTCTACAAGAATATATTTTGCTGTTCTGTGCTGCTACTTTTTTATTATGCAGCAATTGATGACTGTTACAATAAGAAAAAGCCCAAATGACTTCAAAATGTATTCAGAGTGATTATGAAAAAAATAAATGTAATAAAGGAGTGATTTCACCTGCAATAATTTTTTTTTTGCATTTTAAAAAAACTTTTAATTTTCAGATAAGTGTACATCCACATGCAGTTATAAAAAATAATACAGAAGAAACCCATAAACCTTTCACTCAGTTTCTCCTAATATTGACTATATAAGTATAGTAAAATAGAGCTTCCCTGTTGGCTCAGATGGTAAAGAATCTGCCTGCAATGCAGGAGACCTGGGTTCGATTCCTAGGTCAGGAAGACGCCCTGGAGAAGGAAATAGCAACCCACTCCAGTATTCTCGCCTGGAGAATTCCTTGGACAAAAAGAGCCTGGTGGGCCACAGTCTAAGAGGTCACAAAAAGTCGGACTTGACTTTCACTTTCAAAATAGTACGGCCATCACTTGCAATATTTTTAAAAAGTATAGCTAAACTAACTCTATATTAAGAGACACAGATGTTTCCTTGGCTTCCTCTTTGCATCACTCAAAATAGTCTGGGTATAGACACTGAGATAAAGGTAGACATAGAGACCGAGATACAGAGAAATAGGTGTAGATGTGTAGCTTACTACTCTATCATGCTGCTTGTATTACAAATCAGTGCAGTTTGGGGATGAGACATCTGTTCATCATAGTCAGACTCCACACGGAAACACTCACCAGTCTGACACGTTACTGATCAGTGTGCTGGAGAGAAAGCAGCTCTGGGGGGTCTTGGACTAGGAATTAATATTTTGGCCCACAGGGGGCACATATCTGATAACAACTCACTGATCAGAAGTTGCAGTGGTAACTGCTGCTCCTGCTAAGTCACCTCAGTCGTGTCCGACCCTGTGCGACCCCATAGACGGCAGCCCACCAGGCTCCCCCGTCCCTGGGATTCTCCAGGCAAGAACACTGGAGTGGGTTGCCATTTCCTTCTCCAATGCATGAAAGTGAAAAGTGAAAGTGAAGTCGCTCAGTCGTGTCCGACTCTTAGCGACCCCATGGACTGCAGCCCACCAGGCTCCTCCATCCATGGGATTGTCCAGGCAAGAGGACTGGAGTGGGGTGCCATTGCCTTTTCTGGCAGTGGTAACTACACTCAGCCAAACGGAGGACAGAATTTTAATCTTATGATAAATCAGGAATGGATTACAACTGGAAGTAGTTAACAGCCTAATTGGCTTTCTCACTGTGAAAAGCTTATTGTAAGTTTTATTTATTTTTGTTTTTTAAAGATACATCAGAAGTAATATGCCAGACTTGACTTGAAATACTGTATTAGAAACATTAATTGAAATTAATTGAAAAGCTACATTGAATTGAACTATTTTTCACAGACTTTTTGATGGTATTTTATACCCCAGTTCAGTACTTAATCTTTTAGGAATACAGCGTACCATGCTTCCCAGCACGTAGCTACTTTTTTGTTTGGTTGGCTATTTTTGGTTTGTTTTCTTTTCTTCTTAAGTAGCTCCCTAGTTTATGTATGTGTTGAGGGTTGGGGGCAGGGGATGTCGTGGGTATCTGCAAACTAAACCATTTTTTAAATCTATTCTTTACTCCACTTCATCTGTGCAGGTTTCCCCAGTACTTATTGGCCTTTTGATTGTTCATTTTTGATTGTTTACTGATGATTCTCTGGAATCACGATACTTTATTGTTTTATCTGTATACTTTATAAGACACTTGTCTATTTTATTCTTAATTAATTCAACAATGTATATTGCACCTTTCTATTTTGGCAGTGTTTTTATAGTGATGGAATATAGCAGTAAAAATGTTTAAAAATTACCTGCCCTCACAGCACACATCTTCGTAAGGAAGATAGATAGTAAACTAATAAAAAGTAAAATACACATTATGATAAGTAGTGATGTGTCCTTTAAAGAAAAAATGAGCAACGAAGAATATAGGTAATATTAAAGGCTTTGGTAATACACTCACATTTAAGCAAAAATCCAGAAAAGATGAGGCAGTCAAAGGGTCATTGATATAAGAAGAAAGAGCCATTAGACGGAGAGGGGGGCAGGTGCAAAGACTGTGTGGTAGGAACATCCTTACTATACGGGTATTGTAAGGAAATACAGATAGGAAGGAGTCTGCCAGGAGGACAGAGCTAGTGATTAATATCTGACAGACAGCCAGTGTCCTGCTTATGTAGGAAAGTATGTCTCACTCTTTTTATCTTTATTTTTTATAGCATGAAAACTCCTTAGAGAATATTGGGCAGTTAGATATGCTTACACTTATGTTTAAAAATATCAGCATGACTGTAAAGCCACAAAGATATAGAGTACAGGGAAATATAGCCATTATTTTGCAATAACTTGAAAAGGAGTATAATCTATAAAAACACTGGATCACTATGCTACGTACCTGAAACTAATGGGTATAGTAAATCAACCATGTTTCAATTAAAATATATAAATATATATCAGTATGACCATTGTCTTGAAAGTATATACTATGGGGATATGGTGGTAGCTTGAACACACAGGTGGAAGCAATGAAAGTAATAAGATGTTATTATATTACAAAGTTATTTCAAAAGCAAATTTATTTTGAATGGTTAGCTGTAGACTATGAGAGATAGGAAGATTCAAGAGAGTCTTCAACATTTTTTTTTTTTTGCCTATTACACTGCAAAGAATTTCAATTAACTGTGAAGGAAGAAATTGGAAGAAGAATTTGGGATAAAAAGAGTAAATTTGAATTTTTGTATATTAGGTTTAAGATGTGAATTAGATATACACATGGAGATATTGAAAGCATAGGTGTATTTATCTAAAAAATATGGAAGAAGTACAGCTGAGAAGTACAATACCTACCTTGGGGGAGTCATCTGTGTATAAATGAAATTTAAAACCATAAGTCTAGATATCATTATGGAAGAGTGAATTGAGTGAAGTCAGAGAAGATAGGAGGTCCAAAATTTAAAGCCCCAGGGAATTCAAATGTTTAAAAATCAAGAGATAAGAAGGAACTAGAAAAAGTCATTGAGGGGACTGATTAATGAAGTAGGAATAAAATCAGAGTGGAATGTTCCTTATGCAAATTAGGGGGAAAAAAATCAGGTCATCAATTATGTTGATTGCTGCTGACCAAGTAAGATGAAGACTGAGAATAGGCAATTAAATTTAACAATGTTGAGATCACTGGTAACCTTGACAGGAATGGTTTGGGTGAGGTTGTGAGCTAGAAATCTGCTTCAAATAGCTGATGAAAGAGGGGGGAGATAGGAATTGGAAGGGGAACAGAAAAACTGAGTTAGTAGCTAGATGAGTATTGGCTCCAGAGAAAAGAATTAAGGTGAGAAAAATTGCACATACATAGATGGGCTGGAGAGATTCTCAAGTAAGTGACAAAGGATGATGTTGATTGCAAATGTGAACATATTTTATGGAGCAATAAAAAGAGGTCTTTCCTGGTGGCTCAGTTGTAAAGAATCCACCTGCTTATGCAGGAGATGCAGGTTCCATCCCTGGGTCAGGAAGACCCTCTGGAGAAGGAAATGGCAACCCACTCCAGTATTCTTGTCTGGAAAATCCCATGGACAGAGGACCCTGGCAGCCTGCAGTCCTTGGGGCCACCAAGGGTTGGACACCACTGAATGACTAAACAACAACTATGAGGGAAAAGAAAGAAACTATTGTCACAGAGCAATGGAGAATAAAAACAGTACTGTGACCATGGGAATTGCAAAGTTCACAACTCATAGTGGAAAGATGTTTGAATCTGAACATAGATGAGAAGGTGTGAAACAGTCATGTGAATCAGTTGGCTGGGAAAATATAGAATGGTTACTGGGCAGCACTGAGATCAACCTGAAGTATTTGTTGGTTTTCAGTGAAGGCAGTTGGCATGTTTGTGAGGACGTTTTTGTTTAGTGTAGGAGTTTTGTTTTGCTCAGACACATTAGCCACAGCAATATTTCTGCAGGTGAAGAATAGGATGAAGGTAGGAATTAGATGATTTTGAGGTTTTTGTTGGATAGGTGTGATGAAAGTAGACGTGGCAAATGAGGTGAGGATACAGTGAAGGGACGATTAACAATGGACTGCGAGATTTTCACTTGTTAAGAAAGGAAGTGATGATATGAATCGGATAAGCAGTAGTGAAAAGTTGGTATATAATCAATGTAGTTTTAATTGTAGAAGGTCAAATGATTTTTGGAGTCAGGAGACTAACAGGAGTAAGCTGTAAAGTGAAGAAGTGCTGGTTGGAGACTGGGATGCTTGCAATGGAAGCATGGGGGATGGTTATGAGTATAGATCTCTCTAGTGTAAAGTGTTGAAAGTGTTAGATCTTCAGTTGTGTCAGACTCTTTGCAACCCCATGGACTATAGCCTACCAGGCTCCTCTGTCCAGTGAATTCTCCAGGCAAAAATACTGGAGAGGGTTGCCATTCCTTTCACCAGGGGATCTTCTCCACCCAGGGATCGAAGCTAGGTCTCCTGCATTGCAGACAAATTCTTTACTGTCTGGGCCACCAGGAAAGCCCTCCCTAGTGTATGCATCTAATAAGCGGTTGAAGCATGGCAGAGGATGAAATCCATTGGACAGGAGAGGTGCAGGTGTTGAGATGAGATTTCAAAATGTGGTGATCAGAACAGTGAGGGTATATAATTTCCACCCCTAATTGTAAGATTTTGTTTAAAGTTACCATTGTGGCATAATGACCGTTTGGGCAGGCTTTACACAGTGGCATGAATCTGAGAGACACGGGTCAGCCACTTAATCTCTCTGTATCTCACTTTTCCCAGAGTTCAGTTCAATCATTCAATCGTGTCCGACTCTTTGCGACCCCATGGACTGCAGCATGCCAGGCCTCCCTGTCCATCACCAACTCCCGGAGTCTACCCAAACTCATGTCCATTGAGTCGGTGATGCCATCCAACCATCTCATCCTCTGTTGTCCCCTTCTTCTCCTGCCTTCAGTCTTTCCCAGCATCAGGGTCTTTTCAAATGAGTCAGCTCTTCGCATCAGGCGGCCAAAGTACTGGAGTTTCAGCTTCAACATCAGTCCTTCTAATGAACACTTAGCACTTGATCTTTAGGATGGACTGGTTGGATCTCCTTGCAGTCCAAGGGACTCTCAAGAGTCTTCTCCAACACCACAGTTCAAAGATATCAATTCTTCAGTGCTCAGCCTTCTTTATAGTCCAACTTCACATCCATACATGACTACTGGAAAAACCATAGCATTGACTAGATGGAAAAAAGTGAAAAAGTTGGTATTTTTGCTCAGCACTTATGAAGTTCTCAGTAAATATCAATTATTGTTTTAGCATTGCTATTTCTTTGAATAAGTTTAGTTCACATAGCAGACATTCTGAAAGGAAACGATTTCTGTACAATGGCATAAACCCTACTGATACTATTTTAAGATCTCAAATTCAAGACCTTTCTTATGACCTTCAGTTTGAACAGACAATAACTTCAGAAAGATTTCAATTACTTTCATATTGGCAAATGGTGAACAAATTTATATTCTAGGTTTGTTACTTTCTCCCATGTGCCATAGACAATACTGGAGCAAAGCCAGATAGCAAAAACAGGAAAAGTTGGGCTTAGGGGTAAAGAGTTTAGGCTGTAAAACAAGAAAAAAGAGTCAGCAAGATGGGTTGGAACAGAAGATAAACTTAATATTCAATTTATAAGGGCTTCTTTAGAATTCTGGTGATAAGAAATGACTAGCTAGAGACACACCAAGGTGAGGCATAGTTTTCTATACTACTCTAGTAATATATAGAAATTCTATGGTTGCTAAACTTGCTATGCATTCCCTAGCTTGAGCTAATTTTTTTAGATAAGTAGTTTGTTGTTTTCACAAAGACCAAAATCTCTTAAGTTACATTAAATGATTAGCATTAGACTTTAAGTGTTTCTGTATGCTAAATTTTATACTATTTAACAAGGGCTTCCAATTCCAAAAATCCATCAAAGCAGTCTAATTTGAATAAATAAGATTTTATATTTTTATATAGTAAATTTGAATGTATGTTTCATTGATATATAAATTATTAGCATGTAAGACAGTTCTTTCTGTAATATTTGCCTGGGTATACTGAACTTAAGCCCAGAATTGACACTGTATGTTTACTATTGCACTTTCTATTAATTGAAAAATTTGAGTTATTTCAAAAAGTATATTTCACCTTCACAAAGGGGGGGAAATGTTATAATGAGAGTTTCCCTCATAGAGAATCCCAAGCCTCCAGCATATTTTATATTAAATCTCAAGACCATGAAAAGGAAAGATCTGGTTAATTTTAATTATAGTGAACAGCAAAAAGATATGGATGATTCCTCAGGCAAACAGTGTTCTGATCAAATTGAAATAAGCATATTAAATCTAATGCCTACTAACCAGAAATTGTTCAACAGAGTTTGAGAAATACCATGGTGACTTTTGATGGTACCTGTGGATATGATTTAATAAAGGATACAAGTAAATAAAGTTCTAAAACTCTTTGAGTGGAAAAACACAGTCTGAATTAAGATTTTGAAATGTATTGGCAAAACTAAATATTAAAATTCTTTATTTATTTAAGCACCAAAAGAAAAAGAAAAGCATGAACATCTCAAAAAGTGTTCTATCTATTACTACCCTAGGTAGCTGATGTTGTAAGACAATATGTGTATTAGTTATTTGAAAACTTTAGTTTCTATGAACAGATAGATAAACTGACACTATTCTTATTCCTGGGAGACTAAAACTAATCTCTTTACCTATGTAGTATATTTACTTACTAAGGGTAAAATCCCAAGTTTAACTTAACACAGGCTTGGCTAGAATGAACAGATGGAAGATATTTCCATAATAATATCATCATCACTATCATTTTCTTAACCAGTTATCAGAGAATCACCTCCTCTTCTCCCATATTAAGTTTTTTTAAATTTTTCTTTTAGTTTTATTGAGATATAATTGACATAACTCACTATATAAGTTTAAGGTGTGCAGCATCATTATATGATGACCACAGTAAGTTTAATGAACATTCAGCATCTCATACAGATACACAATAAAAGAAATAGACTTTTTTTCCTTGTGATTTTCATCACACTCAGGATTTCCTCTTTTAAAAAGTGTCATATGTAACCTAGGGTAGTGTTGATCATATTTATCATGTTGTACATATATCCTTAGTACTTCTCTTAGAACTGGAAGTCTGTGCCCTCCACGCCTGCCTCTGGTAACCAGAATCTGATCTCTTTTTCTATGAGTTTGGTTTTTTTTTTTAATATAATTGACTTACAACACTATTTTAGTTCCTGGTGCACAACACAGTGATTCTCTATATCTATGAATTTCAGAATATTCACCGCGATGAAAACAGTGAAAGGTTAGTCGCTCTCTTGTGTCCGACTCTGCGACCCCATGGACTGTAGCACTCCAGGATCCTCTGTCCATGAAATTCTCCAGACAGGAACACTGGAGTGGGTAGCCGTTCCCCCATCTCCAGGGGATCTTCCTGACCCACAGATTGAACCCGGGTCTCCTGCATTGCAGGAGGATCTTTTTACCATCTGAGACATTAATATTTGTCACTATAGACAGATATTACGTAGTTATTGACTGCATTTTTCACACGGTATATTTCATACCCATGACTCGCTTATATTATAACTGGACATTTGTACCTCTTAATCTCCCTCATCTACTCTCCTCCCTCCAACCCCCCTTCCTCTGGCACCTGCCTGTTTGTTCTCTGTATCTGTGATTCTGTTTCTGTTTTCTTATGTTTGTTCATTAGTTTTGTTTTTTAGATTCCACTATAAGTGGAATATATAGTACTTGTCTCTGTCTGACTTATTTCACTAAGGATAATACACCCGTGGTCTATCTGTGTTATCACAGTAGCTTCTTGGACTTGGATGTCTGCTTCCTTCCTGAGTTTAGGAAAGTTTTCAGCTCTTATCTCTAAACAGGTTCTCTATTATTTACTCCTTCTGAGAGCCCTATAATATGAATGCTATTACCCTTGATGTAGTCTAAGAGATCTCTTAAACTGTCCTCATATTTTAAAATTCTTTTTTCTTTTTTCTATTCAGCTTGTGTGATTTCTGCTACTGTGCATTCCAGATCACTGCTCTGTTCCTCTGTATTATATGATGTACTGTTGACTCCTTCGAATTTTTTTCTTTTCTTTTTTCTTTTTTAATTTCATTTATTGTATTCTTCAGCTCGTTTGGTTACTCTTTATATCTTCTGTCTTTGTTGATATTCTCACTGGATTCATCCATTCTTCCTTGAGTTTATTGAGCATCTTGATCATTACCTTGAACTCTTGATGAGATATATTGCTTATCTCTACTTCATTTAGCTATTTTTCTGAGGTTTATCATTTTTTATCATTTAGAACATACTCCTGTACCTCATTTTCCCAATTCTGTGTTTATTTCTATGTGTTCAGTAGGTTGGTGACATTTCCCAGTCTTGGAGAAGTGGCCTTATGTGGGGCTCAATAGCACACCCCCCTCTGGCCACCAGAGCTATATTCCTAGATGCCCCCATGTGGACTGAGGGCACACCCTTCTCTTGTGGCCAGGCTAACTACTTAGGGCTGGTGGGCCAGGCTGATGGGCCGGGCTGGGGGACCGGGCTGGCTCCTGGTCCTATTGGCTCTAAGAGTGTGCGGTAGCTGTGAGGTCACTGAAGTGTGTGTTAGGCTTCCTACAGAGTTGTCTCATGGCCCCGGTGGCCCTAGGCTGGCGCTGGTCGTCTGGAGGATAGGAACTGGGGCCGCATACGGCTGTCTGTGTGGCCTAGGAGTCGTGTGGAGTTGCTGCCATTCAGCTGATCGCTGGGCAAGGCAAGTTCCCCACGCAGCTGTCTTCACAGCCTGGGGGCTTCCGAGCCAGGGCCAGCCCGCTGGAGACTGGGGCTGTGTCCCCACACACTGCCTGTGGAGCCTCAAGGGGCTCCTAGCTGGTGTTCTGTGAGTGGGTAGAGCCAGGTCTCTGGGGCTAATAGGCCAGAGATAGAATTCCAAAATGGTGTGTGCCAGCACCCGGGTTCTTGCAGTAAAGCAGGCTTCCAGTGTCAGCTCCTGCCTCTATCTCTGCAGCCAGGGAGAGTTCTAGTTGCCTCTTGCCTTTTCGAAAAGTTCTCCAAAACCAGCAAGTGGATCTCACTCAGACTCTTTTCAAATCACTGCCTCTGTACTGAATCTTGGAGCATGTGCAAGCTTGGATGCAACCTTTGAGTCGAGAATCTATGTTGCCTATAGTTGTCTGGATCTCCTAAATGTAAACCTTGCTGATTTTCAAAGCCAGGCATTCTATCTGCTCACCTTCCTGGTGCCAGAGCCCAGGCGGGGTGCTCAGGCTTGGAATCCTGGCTCCATGGGGAGAACCTCTAAAGTTGTAGTATTCCTCCCGTTTTAGGGTTGCTGACCTGGGGATGTTAGATCTAAATATACTGTGTCTCTCCTTGTTCTACTCATGTGGTTCCTTTTTAATGTATTTAGTTATGTTATGGAAAATCTTTTCTGCTAGTCTTCAGGTCATTCTCATAGATGGTTGCTCTCAAAGTAGTTTTAATTTTAGTGTGTTCAGGGTAGGCAGTGAGTTCAGAGTTCCTACTCTGCCATCTTGCCCACTTTTCTACAAGAGCTAATTGAATTTTTGCTATATAAATAATAACTCAGAAAGTTTTTGAAATACAACTCGCAGAAGTAATTATTAGATACCAGAAAAGATGTAGAATTTTACATTTGTTTGCTTTTCATATCTATACCATTTAAAACAGGAAAAAAAAATAGCATTCAGTAGCAATCAACACTGGTTAAAATCAGTGAAATGGAGAACCAAACAATGTAGCGAAAGTGTACATTTTTAAAATTTTCTTTAAAAGCTTCTACAAAAATTATTTTCCCCATTGATGAGGTAATGATAACTTTTCATATTCCACATCTCAAAATGTAGTTTGAAGGAATAATCATAGATGAGTTTTTTAAAGATGGTTATTATCCAGTCTTTCCTATTGGGAAAATAGAAGCACTTTATTCATGTTTTGGTGTAAAAAATTGTCCAATAATTTATTGTACATCCATGAAACAGTGTGCTCTTTCTATCATTGGAGGCCATGTATTATCATTCTCTTTTACCTTTCCCCTCGATAGCTGCATGTCTGATTTTTTCACTTTCTTCTTGTCTCCACTAAATGTCAAGTTGCTAGAAAGACATTTCTTGATCATTGTTGGTATAAAGAAATATAACCCTTATCACAATCATCAGTCATTCTCTGGTGAACTTATCTCACTTTATTTTCTTTATAAAGGGAATAGAACTTAACATTGCATGTCAAATTATTTTATATTCTTTCTTGCTTATGGTCCATCTTCTCCAATAAAATCTGTACTACTTGAAAGTAAACACATATGGTATTATTCAAAATTATAACCTCATGCCAGAAATTATGACCAGTACCTACCTGGTAGTTACTCAATAAATATTTATTTTGTGTGTGTAAGGATGTAACATAATTCCTTACTAATAAACATGCTTCAGCTGACTTTATGCTTAAAAAATCTGATAAATACTAAATATATTTTCAAATATTATGAGAAAATATGCAAGTTAGAAGGCAATTTTAAGTGATGAAAATCAAGAGAAATGACACAATTATATGTAATTATTTCAAGGAAGAAAGCAAAATAAATGTTATAATATTCATTTGTCTATTTAATTAGTGTATAATTTACTTTTAAATTATATCTCCAAATTAATCCCAATTAATTTTAATCAACTAAAATTTAGGAAGATATGATAAACGGCCTTTATTACAGTCTAGAATATGAACATGATATATACTATGTCCAGGGAATATTGAAAAGCAAAATATCACATTACTCCCTTAACTCCTAGGAAGGGTATGCATGATCCCATGTTCTTAATAGTTCTGTTTCTCATTTACATTCAGGAAGTTGATATTCTGGATAATTCATTTGTCTTATAAATTTGGCTAGTGTGAGTGATTCTTTCTGAATCCAGCCATCTCCAAGTATACTGAGAGAACCTTATCCTTTTTCAGATGAGGTACAACTGAGAAGCAATTCTTGATGATGGATAACTTCCAATAAATAAACTTTTATTTATATGCACAAAGTGATAAGAATTATGAAGGACTCTGAGCAATACATAATATTAATAACCTATAACCCATATACTTAAAGTAATATTCAGTTCAAATATTTGTGTAAAATTTACATTTTAAATTAAGAATTTGTATTTTTAAAGCATTGAGATGGAAGTTTTGGTTAATCACTACATGCACTGATTTTTCCTTTGGATGTATGCATATTTGTTTCTTTTTTGGATGTAAGCATACTTCCTTAATATATACAATTTTATTAGAGAAACTGGATGATTTTTTTTCCTGAATTATAGCTAATCCTGCTGTCAGCCCAAGAACTAGATGGATTTAAATATCCTTCAATAAATAATTATATCCCCTAAATAGGGTTATCTAATACCAAGGTATAAGGCTGAGAATGAATTGTCTAACATCTGGATGTTTCTCTCTTTTAAGTTCTTCAGAGTCAGCAAACATCTTACTCACTTGCTTTATGAAATGTCACTTCTCATAACAATCCTACAAATGATACGAGGTTGATTTAATACTGGCTATTATAATTGATTCACTTATAAATTTTCCTGCTGTATCCAGGGTGAGTTTTGATTATTCTATATCAACCTTGTGATTTGCTTTTGGTCAATATGGTGAAATTGTTACAGCAGCAGCGATTTATAATGATAAAGAAAAAAAATGCTAGTCTTCATAACAATTTTTAAATATTTTGATAGACATTGTCATCTTTTATTCTTCATATTAATGAGGTTTTAATTCATCTCTGTAAAAACACCTATGTACCAAAAATGCCTTTAAAATAAAACAGAAATATAAGTTATCAGCCAGTTACCTAACCAGCCTAAAGAAGGCAACAGGCAGAATCAGGTTGGTGCTTCCATCAGTCTAAAAGGTCTATGACCAAGGCTAGAGTAAACTGTATACAATAAGAAGTCAGAGAACATCAGATATCTGAATAATTTACTTATCTCTCATTTAATTTGTCATTTCTATGAGTATTTGTTGTTCTTGTCCAGTCGCTGTCATGTCTGAGTCTGTGACCCTGAGAACTGCAGCACACCAGACTTCCCTGTCCTTCACTATCTCAGGAGTTTGCTCAAACTCATGTCCATTGAGTCGGTGATGCCATCGAACCATCTCATCCTCTGTCACTCGCTTCTCCTCCAGCCCTAAGCCTTCCCAGCATCAGAGTCTTTTCCAGTGTCTTTAACACTGAGAAGAAAACTTTAAGTCGAAAACAGCATACATTTAAAATTGTACTGCTGATGTTTGTGGAGGTTCCCTGAGTCTGGATCCCTGAGTACTTATGTAGAATCTTTGCACTTCTGTGAACGTTCAGTGAGACTGTTTGTCATATGAGCCACTGAGATGAGAGTGTAAATTTGTTACTGCCGTATATCCTAGCTTCTTCTGAAAAATGTGAATATTTCAAGGACAAGTTGTATCTATTCTCAAATGGGTCTAAAAAGCATGGCTACTGGTGCAAGCAATCTTCCTTATAAAAACTGAAGATTTTATATTATATAAAGAGATTTTGTGACACATGCCTGTTTGTAGTATCTGAAGAAGTTTATCTAGACTCCTTTTGCAAAGGACTTTTTGTTTTGATTTCTGTGTCTAAACTATATCCTTATCTTTAGAAATCTACTTATGACTGAGGCTGTTTTAACAATGCCATGTGTCTTCCTTATCCATTGAAGAATTAAATCTATACTCAATTAGAAAAGATATTTTTCATTGTTTAACTGTGTCATTACCTTTTCCCTGTTACTTATCCACTTGAAAATGAATATAGATCTTTTTATCTTAGGTCTGTGGTGAGCTCATCATGCTCAAATGAATTTCAGAAAACTGGTGGCTATCCTTTTCCCTTCACTGATAAACTGATACTTTTGAAAAGTGCAGCCTATTTGCAGGACTGCCGTGGAGACACAGACGGACAGAACAGACTTGTGGCCACAGTGGGGAAAGGAGAGGGAGGGAGGAATTGAGAGCTCAGCATGGGAACAGAAACATTCAGTTCAGTTCAGTCACTTAGTAAGTAGTGTCTGACTCTTTGCGATCCCATGGACTGCAGCACGCCAGGCCTCCCTGTCCATCAACTCCCGGAGTTTACTCAGACTCATGTACACTGAGTCCGTGATGCCATCCACCATCTCATCCTCTGCTGTCCCCTTCTCCTCCCACCTTCAATCTTTCCCATCGTCAGGGTCTTTTCAAATGAGTCAGTTCTTTGCATCAGGAGGCTAAAGTATTGTAGTTTCAGCTTCAATATCCTGAATGAATATTCAGGACAGATTTCCTTTAGGATGGACTGGTTGGATAACGTTGCTGTCCAAAGGACTCTCAAGAGTCTTCTCCAACCCCAAAGTTCAAAAGCATCAATTTTTCGGCACTCAGCTTTCTGTATAGTCCAACTCTCACATCCATACATGACCACTGGAAAATCATAGCTTTGACTAGACGGACCTATGTTAGCAAAATATTGTCTCTGCTATTTAGTATGCTGTCTATGTTGGTCATAGCTTTTCTTCCAAGGAAAAAGTGTCTTTCAATTTCATGGCTGCAGTCACCGTCTGCAGTGATTTTGGAGCCCCAAAAATAAAGTCTCTCACTGTTTCCATTGTTTCCCCACCTATTTGCCAATAAGTGATGGGACCAGATACCATGATCTTAATTTTCTGAATGTTGAGCTTTAAGCCAACTTTTGCACTCTCCTCTTTCTTTTTTTTTTTTTTTCATTTATTTTTATTAGTTGGGGCTAATTACTTTCACAACATTGCAGTGGGTTTTTGTCATACATTGACATGAATCAGCCATGGAGTTACATGTATTTCCCATCCCCGATCCCCCCTCACCTCCCTCTCCACCCATTCCTGGGTCTTCCCAGTGGCAGTCTGAGCACTTGTCTCATGCATCCCACCTGGGCTGGTGATCTGTTTCACCATAGATAATATACATGCTGTTCTTTCGAAACATCCCACCCTCGCCTTCTCCCACAGAGTCCAAAAGTCTGTTCTGTACATCTGTGTCTCTTTTTCTGTTTTGCATATAGGGTTGTCGTTACCATCTTTCTAAATTCCATATATATGTGTTAGTATGCTGTAATGTTCTTTATCTTTCTGGCTTACTTCACTCTGTATAATGGGCTCCAGTTTCATCCATCTCATTAGAACTGATTCAAATGAATTCTTTTTAACGGCTGAGTAATATTCCATGGTGTATATGTACCACAGCTTCCTTATCCATTCATCTGCTGATGGGCATCTAGGTTGCTTCCATGTCCTGGCTATTATAAACAGTGCTGCGATGAACATTGGGGTGCACGTGTCTCTTTCAGATCTGGTTTCCTCAGTGTGTATGCCCAGAAGTGGGATTGCTGGGTCATATGGCAGTTCTATTTCCAGTTTTTTTTTTTTTTTTTTAAGAAATCTACACACTGTTTTCCATAGTGGCTGTACTAGTTTGCATTCCCACCAACAGTGTAAGAGGGTTCCCTTTTCTCCACACCCTCTCCAGCATTTATTGCTTGTAGACTTTTGGATAGCAGCCATCCTGACTGCCGTGTAATGGTACCTCATTGTGGTTTTGATTTGCATTTCTCTGATAATGAGTGATGTTGAGCATCTTTTCATGTGTTTGTTAGCCATCCGTATGTCTTCTTTGGAGAAATGTCTGTTTAGTTCTTTGGCCCATTTTTTGATTGGGTCATTCATTTTTCTGGAATTGAGCTTCAGGAGTTGCTTGTATATTTTTGAGATTAATCCTTTGTCTGTTTCTTCAGTTGCTATTATTTTCTCCCAATCTCTGCACTCTCCTCTTTCAATTTCATCAAGAGGCTGTTTAGTTCTTCTTTGCTTTCTGCCGTAAGGGTGGTGTCATCTGCATATCTGAGGTTATTGATATTTCTTCCAGCAATCTTGATTCCAGCTTGTGCTTCATCCAGCCCAGTGTTTCTCATGATGTACTCTGCATGTAAGTTAAATAAGCACAGTGACAATATACAGCCTTGATGTACTCCTTTCCTGATTTGGAATCAGTCTGTTTCATGTCCAGTTCTAACTGTTGATTCCTGACCTACATACAGATTTCTAAAGAGGCAGGTCAGGTGGTTTGGTATTCTCATCTCTTGAAGAATTTTCCAGTTTGTTCTGATCCACACAGTCAAAGACTTTGGCATAGTCAATAAAGCAGAAGTAGATGTTTTTCTGGAACTCTTGCTTTTTTGATGATCCAGTGGATGTTGGCAATTTGCTCTCTGGTTCCTCTGCCTTTTCTGAATCCAGCTTGAACATCTGGAAGTTCATAGTTCACGTACTGTTGAAGCCTGGCTTGGAGAATCTTGAGCATTACTTTACTAGCGTGTGAGATGAGTACAATTGTGCAGTAGTTTGAACATTGTTTGGCATTGCCTTTTTTTGGGACTGAAAGGAAAACTGACCTTTTCCAGTCCCATAGCCACTGCTGAGTTTTCCAAATTTGCTGACATTTTGAGTGAAGCACTCTCACAGCATCATCTTCTAGGATTTGAAACAGCTCAACTGGAATTCTTCACCTCCATTAGCTTTGTTCATAGTGATGCTTCCTAATACCCACTTAACTTCACATTCCCGGATGTCTGTTTCTAGGTGAGTGATGACACCATTGTGATTATCTGGGTCATGGATATCTTTTTTGTACAGTTCTTCTGTGTATTCTTGTCACCTCTTCTTAATATCTTCTGCTTCTGTTAGGTCCATACCATTTCTGTCCTTTATTGAGCCCGTCTTTGCATGAAATCTTCCCTTGGTATCTCTAGTTTACTTGAAAAGATCTCTAGTCTTTCCCATTTTATTTTTTCCCTCTATTTCATGCCA
Source organism: Cervus canadensis (assembly GCF_019320065.1). Lineage (NCBI taxonomy): Eukaryota > Metazoa > Chordata > Mammalia > Artiodactyla > Cervidae > Cervus > Cervus canadensis. The sequence goes on from NC_057410.1 coordinate 4,726,764, forward strand.
CAAGGGCAGGGGCTCTGGGTGCAGCAGAGCTGGTATGGCATAAGCCCTCTTGGAGGAGGTCGCCATTAGCCCACCATAGAGCTGCCAGAACTTAACCAGGACTGGGGAAACAGACTCTTGGAGGGCACAAACAGAACCTTGTGTGTACCAGGACCCAGGAGAAAGGAGCAGTGACCTCACAAGAGACTGACCCAGACTTGCCTGTGAGTGTCCAGGAGTCTTTGGCAGAGGCGTGGGTCAATGGTGGCTTGCTGCAGATGTGGGCACACTGAGTGTAGCAGTGCATGCATGGGACCTTTTGAACGAGGTCTTCATTATCATCATCACCTCCACCATAGTTTGGCCCCAGGTAAATAACAGGAAAGGAACACAACCCCTCCCATCAACAGAAAATTGGACTATAGATTTACAGAGCATGGCCCCGCCCACTAGAACAAGACCCAGTTTCCCCCTCAGTCAGTCTCTCCCATCAGGAAGTTTCCATAAGCCTCTTATCCTTCTCCATCACAGGGCAGACAGACTGAAAACCACAATCACAGAAAACTAACCAATCTGATCACATGGACCACAGCCTTGTCTAACTCAGTGAAACTATGAACCATGCCATGTAGGGCCTCCCAAGACAGACGGGTCATGGTGGAGAGTTCTGACTAAACGTGGTCCACTGGAGAAGGGAATGGCAAACCTCTTCAGTATTCTTGGCTTGAGAACCCCATCAACAGTATGAAAAGGCAAAAAGATAGGACACTGAAAGAGGAACTCCCCAGGTCGGTAGGTGCCCAGTATGCTCCTGGAGATCAGTGGAGAAAAAACTCCAGAAAGAATGAATAGATGGAGCCAAAGCAAAAACAACACCCAGTTGTGGATGTGACTGGTGATGGAAATAAACTCCAATGCTGTAAAGAGCAATATTGCATAGGAACCTGGAATATTAGGTCCATGAATCAAGGTAAATTGGAAGTGTTCAAACAGGAGATGGCAAGAGTGAACATTGATGTTTTAGGAATCAGTGAACTAAAGTAGACTGGAATGAGTGAATTTAACTCAGATAACCATTATATCCACTGCTGTGGGCAAGAATCCCTTAGAAGAAATGGAATAGCCATCATAGTCAACAAAAGAGTCTGAAATTTAGTACTTGGATGAAATCTCAAAAACAACAGAATGATCTCTGTTTGTTTCCAAGCAAACCATTCAGTATCACAGTAATCCAAGTCAATGCCCTGACCAGTAATAATGAGGAAGCTGAATTTGAATGGTTCTACAAAGACCTACAAGACCTTCTAAAATTGACACCCAAAAAGGATGACCTTTTCATTATAGGGGACTGGAATGCAAAAGTAGGAAGTCAAGAAACACCTGGAGTAACAGGCAAATTTGGCCTTGGAGTACGGAATGAAGCAGGGCAAAGGCTAATAGAGTTTTGCCAAGAAAACACACTAGTCAGAGCAAATACCCTCTTCCAACAACACAAGAGAAGACTCTACACATGAATATCACCAGATGGTCAGTACCGAAATCTGATTGATTATAGACTTTGCAGTCAAAGATGGACAAGCTCTATGCAGTCAGCAAAAACAAGACCGGGAGCTGGCTATGGCTCGGGTCATGAACTCTATTGCCAAATTCAGACTTATATTGAAGAAAGTAGGGGAAACCACTAGACCATTCAGGTATGACCTAAATCAAATCCCTTATGATTATATGTGGAAGTGATAAATAGATTCAAGGGGATTATATCTGATAGAGTGCCTGAAGAACTATTGATGGAGGTTCATGACATTGTACAAGAGGCAGGGATCAAGACCATCCCCAAGAAAAAGAAATGCAAAAAGGCAAAATGGTTGTCTGAGGAGGCCTTAGAAATAGCTGTGAAAAGAAGAAACGTGAAAGGCAAAGGAGAAAAGGAAAGATATACCCATTTGAATGCAGAGTTCCAAAGATTAGCAAGGAGAGGTAAGAAAGCGTTCCTCAGTGATCAATGCAAAGAAATAGAGGAAAACATATACATTACCGTATGTGAGGTAGACAGCCAGGGGGAACTTGCCATATGATGCATAGAGCTCAGCCTGGTGCTCTGTGACAACCTGGAGAGGTGGAATGTGGCAGGAGATGGGAGGGGATGTTCGCGAGGGAGCGGATGTGTGTATAACTGTGGCTGATTCACGTTGATATGTGGCAGAAACCCACACAGTATTGTAAAGAAATTGTCTTCCAATTAAAATTAAATTTTAAAAAATTACATGATATTAAAAAAGTAATTCACTTTAACATTTTGTTACTCAAAGTTTTCATCCTCTCTCTCTTTTTTTTTTTAAATCTGCTAATAACTTTCTTATGTCCTGGTGCTGTTTCTCAAAAGTTTAGAATGAAAGATCTCGCTCTCTCTTATTTCTGTGGAATAAATTTATCTTATACTACAGGAATCTAACATCTTCTATCTCCTAAAGTCATGTTATCCAAGTCATAATGACATTTATATGGACATATCCTTATAAAAAAAAGTACATAATTATGTGATTTATTTCTCTCTCCACGTAATGCATATATATGTAATTATAAAATTACATATATATATATATGTTTATAGCACTACATAGATATATATTCAATATCTCTCTATATATTTTTGTCCTCTGCCTTAACACTGGACACAGCACTGAATTTAGAACAGATTATTCATTAAAGTCGGTATAGTAGGTTTTTATTTTTTTTAGATAAAGATATTTACTTTTATATTGGTCAGCATTCACAGCAAAATGGCTTAATAAACTGAGAATGGATGTTGAACATTTCTTAGCAAAATAAAAAATAAAATTGTGAATTCCTATCATAAAGATGTGAATCAGTTTATTTTCTCAGTTTATTAAGGAGGTGATATGGAAATGTAAAATGCCCCTATAGCTTAGATTTCTTCTTTTTTTATTTTTAATTGGAGAAAGATTGCTTTACAGTGTTGTGTTGGTTTTTATTTTGTAAAATGTGCCAGAAAGTTTTCTTATTAACTTAAGACACCACTGCTATTTCTCCGTAAATCTCAACATTCTGCTCAGATGACATGCAATTATTTCTTTTGCCATTTGGCCTAATAGAGTATTTATTTAAGATGATGTGAAGTATTTCAGAATTCTCCTTATCAGCCTTCTTGAATCCACCCATGCCTAAACATAATTACAACTGCTATCGTGGTCTTCTACAAAGATAAGTAATGCCATGTCTCTATTTTGTTCAAACCATTCCTAGAGCTCCACATCATCCTTGGAATCAAATTCAAAATCTTTGTAACAGTTTTAGAAGGTAGGTTTTATATAATTTGGTCCCTGCCAATTTTTCAAATTAAGTTTTCTAATTTCCAACCCTGTTTCCCTGGTGTATTTCAGATGTGCTACATGGAACTTCTTAATCTTTGTCAAACATACCAATCTGATTAATGCTTTAAAACCTTATCATATTGTTTCCTTTTTTCACATTTATATCTTTTTTCATGTAGGAAATACATATATTGTTTATCTCAGAGGGAAGTCTTTGTTGGCACTTCTCTTGGTCTGCCCAGACTGCAAAACAGAATACCATATCGACTCAAAAAAGGTGCACAATTTGAGAGCTGCAAATTAAGTTTTATTTGGGGAAAAATAAGGACTGCAGCCTAGGAGACAGCACCTCAGATAGTTCTGAGAGACTGCTCTGAAAGGTAGTGAAGAAAGGTCAGTATATAGGATTTGGGGGAAGGGGGAGTTCAAGGCAATCAAGAGCAGACCACACAAAAGGTTTTCTGCTAGTCGTGAGGAACTGATGGCATCGTGAAGGGTTTCAGTGCTAGTCTCGATATGAATGGATACAAATATTGGGATCATGAACTCAGTTCCTGAAAATATCTAACTATCTAAAGACCTGTTCCACCAGATTCCCTGGAGCCCAGAGTGCCTACCTCCACCCTGACCCCCCTAAGGGGAGGTTGAAAGTCAACAGCAGCAGCAGCTCAGGGTTCAATCTCCACAGAGGCAGGTGGCAAACGCCCTTGTAGTTTTTGTAGTTGAGTTGCTGGCAAATACTCTTGGCAAATGCCAATTTGTAGTTGACAACCACAAGGTTGGATGGCTTAAACAACAGAAATTTATTTCCTTACAACCCTGGAGTCTGGGAAATTCAGGTTCAAGGTACTGGCAAGTTTGATTTCTAGGGTGGAAATTCTCCATGACTTGTAGATAATGGCCTTCTTGCTGTGTCCTCATAGGGCCTTTCCTCAGTGCCTGCTGGGAAATGGGGGAGGAGAGGGTACAGATTCTCTGGTGTCATAGGGACAGTAGTCCTTTTGAATCAAGACCCCACCCCTTATGACTTCTTTTAACCTTGATTACTTCCTTTGAGGCCCCATCTCCAAACATAACTACACTGGAGGTTAGAATTGCAATGTCTAGATTGAGGGAAACATAAATATTCAGTCCACACCATCCCTGAAGTACTCTACTTTGTCATTTATAGTTCCATACCCCTTATCCTGCTATTATTCTCCTATTGAATCCAAAACTATTTAAAATGGTACTATGTATATATTTTCTCATTTATGAACTCTCATAAACTCTCTGATTTTATGAAAATCAGACACTTTGTCATACTTTTAAAGTTTATTTTTCTAGGATCTAGTATTAGACAGGCATTTATTAGAATAGTTATTTATTTTAAGGACAAATTAATTCATTACTGAATAATAATGGAAAGAGTCAATAACTATTAGGAAGCAAAGTTAGACACTAGAATATGATGGGCATTTCTTAAGCATTGTGACTTCTTAACACTTTCCTCATAATGGAGTGGATGTAGTCATATAGTTCATATTTAACAGACATTTTGTTTTGAAATAGTTCATATTTAAAGCATCTTGGAAATTTTACTCATTTTTTACATACACATGAGCTCATATTATGAGCCTCAGATGCTCCCCTCACTCCTGTTACAGTTTGTGTTGCTCAGAGTTCTATTAAACTCTTGCAACTTTTAGCTATATTTCTACATATCCCTCTTGATGATTATAGGATGCAAACACATTCTTACATAATTACAGAAGGTACTTAAAATGCAAATACCCTTTGGAGACAGGTAACAGTGAAACTACTTAAGAGAGAAAGTTTGTAAAGCAAATTTTTTAAAAAGCTTTCCAGGCCAGAATATTGCAATTTTTAAGAATGCATTTTTATTTAGATTCTTTTTTTGTCTTAGCACTGGTGTTGGATTTGTTTTTATTGCTATGAATTACCTAAATGTATAAAAAAATAATTGTATCTTCTCTTCACTTTTCTCCTCATATAGAATAACACAAATTGACCATTAAAAATTATGCATATATGAACATAATTTTTCTTCCATGACTCTGAAATGCACTCACTAGAGGAAGTTAGTTAGGAAAAGTCATCAATCAAGATGGAATAATTATTTCTGATATCATTACGGATCCCTTAAATTTTGTGACAGTTTCGACACTTAGACCATTGGTTTCAGAAAACAGTTTCTAGTACTTAAACAGAGCTACATTTTCAGTGAATATTGGAAAGGATGTCAAGGAAAGCCACTCCTCTAAACATCAGGTCTAACCTTCAGTACCTCATTATTGACCCGATGCTGGCTCATTCATTCAAATTACTTAATTGAACAATTCAAGCCCAGGCATAAAGTAGACAAATTAATTTAGTGATTGTCAATAAGCTGACATTTCCTGTGGAACTTTAGAAACTTTCCATACATTTTGCAGTAGAATTCAGTTGGCCCATTTTAAAAACCCATTTCTTGAATAAACATTATGTTAGTTTGTTCTAAATGCTGCTTCCAGAAACCAAAGGAGTACATCAAGGCTGTATGTTTTCACCCTACTTATTTAACTTATATGCAGAGTACATCATGAGAAATGCTGGGCTGGAGGAAGCACAAGCTGGAATCAAGATTGCTGGGAGAAATATCAATAACCTCAGATAGGCAGATGACACCACCCTTATGGCAGAAAGTGAAGAAGAACTAAAGAGCCTCTTGATGAAGGTGAAAGAGGAGAGTGAAAAGGTTGGCTTAAAACTCAACATTCAGAAAACTAAGATCATGGCATCCAGTCCCATCACTTCATGAGAAATAGATGGGGAAACAGTGGAAACAGTGTCAGACTTTATTTTTGGGGGCTCTAAAATCACTGCAGATGGTGACTGTAGCCATGAAATTTAAATACATTTGCTCTTTGAGAGAAAAGTTATGACCAACCTAGACAGCATATTAAAAAGCAGAGACATTATTTTACCAACAAAGGTCCATCTAGTCAAGGCTATGATTTTTCCAGTAGTCATGTATGGATGTGAGAGTTGGACTATAAAGAAAGCTGAGCACTGAAGAATTGATGCTTTTGGACTGTGGTGTTGGAGAAGACCCTTGAGAGTCCCTTGGACTGCAAGGAGATCCAACCAGTCCATCCTAAAGGAAATCAGACCTGAATATTCATTGGAAGGACTGATGTTAAAGCTGAAACTCCAATACTTTGGCCACCTGATGCGAAGAACTGATTCATTGGAAAAGACCCTGATGCTGGGAAAGATTGAAGGCAGGAGTAGAAGGGGACAACAGAGGATGAGATGGTTGGATGGCATCACTGACTTAGTGGAGAAGAGTTTGAGTAAACTCCGGGAGTTGGTGATGGACAGGGAGGCCTGGCGTGCTGCAGACCATGGGGTCACAAACAGTCGGACATGACTGAGCGACTGAACAACAGCAATGAGTATATATATTAATGTGATTTATTGATAGTTGTTCCTGAATTCAAGAATAAAACTATATCTGATATCAACAATTTTATCAAGTAGCATGGGAGGCCAGATTATTATTTATTACAGATAGTGTAATAAAGTGATAAATATAGGTAAAAAGCATACAATTTAAAAATAAGATTTGGAATATTATATTGTACAGATGAAATATATGTGTATGTAAAAAATGAAATTTCATAGAAATGCCAATTAAATATCACTAAAAACTGTAAACTACTTAGGAATAAATTTTAGAAAATATCTTCTTACTCTGTACATTCATAAGTGTAAAATATTGAGAGAAATACTGTTTTATAATAATTAAATATATTAAAGAATTATTATTGCTCTTGAATTATAAAGCTGATTGATTTAAAGATGGCATTCTACTTTTTAGTTGTTGTTGTTTTCTACACTGCCAAGTCCACACAAAATGAAACCAAAGGATAACTGCCAGCTTCAAGAAAGAATGTTCTTAGTGCTGAAATGAGAAGGGACCATAACACACTTATTATTCATGCCCCATAATGATGGTTGGATCCAGTAAATCATTTGTATGTTTAGCTTGTGAGCTGTACTAGCTGTTTAGTTCATGGAAAACTAAATGTCCATACCAACCAAAGTGACCTACAGATTCAGTGCAGTCCCTATAAAATTCCAATGGCAGTTTTTACAGATATGAAAAAAGCAGTCCTAAAATTTATATGGAACCAAAGAAGACCCCTAAAAGCTAAAACAATCTTGAGAAAGAACAAAGCTAGAGGTATTCCACTTCCTGGTTTCAAAGTATATTACAAAGTTATAGTAATCAAAATATTGTGGGAATGGCATAAAAACAGATATAGACCACTGGAACAGAATAGACAGTCTAGAAATAGACCCATGCATATATAGTCAACAGATCTCCTACAGAGATTTTTAAAAACTGGTAGAAGAATACGCAATAAGGAAAGAATGATCTATTCAATAAATGGTTTGAGAAAACTGGATATCTACAAAAGAATGCATATCCTTGCCAAAAAAAATAAGTAAATAAAATGAATTTAGATCCTTATCTGACACCATACACAAAAATCAACTCAAAATATTTAAATGCAAGACCTGAAACTATAAAACTTATAGAATAAATATAGGAGAAAGGTTCTTTAGTAATGATTCCTTGGATATGGAACCAAAAGCATAGGCATCAAAAACAAAACAGATAAGTAGGACTAACATCAAATTAAAAAACAAAAAACAAAAACCTCAGTATAGCAGAGGAAACAATGAATGAAAGCTGAGCTATGGAACAGGACAAAATGTTTGTAAGCCCAATATGTGATAAAGAGTTAATATCCGAAATATATAGGAATTCCTACAACCCAACAGACGAAAACCAAATACCTACTTTAAAAATGGGCAAGGGCTTGATTAGACATTTCTGCAAAGATTCACAGATGACCAATAGGTATATGAAAAGTTGCTCAACATCATCAGTTACCTAAGAAATGCAAATCAAAACCACGATGAGATATCATCTAACACTAGTTTGAAACTTTAAAAATAGAACTACTGTATAATCCAGCAATCTCACTTCTAAAGAGTGTGTCTGTGTGTATCTATCTATCTATATATATGTAAGTCCTACTTATAAATAACATATACATATTATTCCAAAGAATATACATATAAGAATATATAAATAAAAGAATATATATAATATATATATTATACCCAAAGAAATATATAATTATATATATATACTGAGATATTGAGAAATCAGTATATAAAAGAAATCTCCTGCACTCTCATAAACATTGCAGCATTATTCACAATGGTCATGACATGAAAGTAACTTAAATGCACATGTTTAATGAATATGTAAAGAAAATATACATATACATGCATGTATGTAGTAGAATATGATTCAGCATTAAAAAAGAAAGAAATCCTGCCTTTTGCAACAACATGGATGAAACTGGAGAACATTAATGCTAAGTGAAATAAACGAGGAACAGAATGACAAATACTGTTTCATACCATGTACGTGAAGAATCTAAAGATCTTAGCCTCATAAAAGCAAAAAGTGTAATGTAGAACCATAGCTTCTAGGAGCCCAGATGGCACAGGGGAAATAAGAAGGTATTAGTCAAATGGTGCAAAGTTTTAGTTACGCAAGAAAAAGACATAGTAGAAATATACTGTACAACATAGTACTTATAATTATTGTATTACACACTTTAAAAATTGCTGAGGGTAAATCTTTTGTCAAGTAATTATTATTGGATAAAAAACAATAGTAAATAAAGTGGACAAGAGAAATTTTAGAAGGAAATATGTGTTTATTGCAGTGATAGCTTCATATATTATTTGTATATTATCTGTAAACTCATTAAGTTGCATACATTAAATATATACAGCTTTGTGTATGTTAGTTATGCCTGACATACAAAAAGTGATTTGCATACCTACATTTTTTTTCTTGATTAAAAATTTTTAGTAACAATGTGTTTACTATTATTAAATGAGTTATTAATAAACTCAATACATATTAAGACATTTAAATTTCTGAGTTTTTTTAATACGAAAAATGTATTTGTGAAATATTTGCGAAAAAATTATACATGTACCTAAGTCACTGAAGTTCACTGAGGCCCTCAACAACTTTTAAAGAGTTTTAAGTGGTCCTGAAAACAAAATGTTTGAGAACTGGTAGCATAAGGAACTGTGAATTCTAACTACTATAGAGTTCCATTGACGACAAATCTTAATAATGCAAGATACACAAACAGATGGTACAGATTAATTCAAAAAGGTGTTAAATGTGTGTCTAGTCACACAACTTTGGATATCTTATTATACTTAAAATTTATGTGACTTTTAAAAATCATGTCATATGGTTAGCCTTTTTTCTACTCTTTTGTTGAAAGATTTATTATACTACGGAAAAAATACATAGTAGTGAGGACCAAGTTTCATGGTCCTCCAAAGCACAATTTAAAGCCCATATGCGATTATCAGTCAGCTTTGAATAGCAAACATCACTAACATGGTAGGTTTTCATTAAATATTTAAGAACATGTAGTTTCCACTCTTTTTTCTTTTTAAGCAGTAATTATCTTTGTATCTGGAGAAGGAAATGGCAACCCACTCCAGTATTCTTGCCTGGAGAATTCCATGGATGGAAGAGCCTAGTAGACTACAGTCCATGGGGTTGCTAAGAGTTGGACACAACTGAGCGACTTCACTTATCAGCAAACCAAATGGAATACTATTAGCTATTGCTAATTCACAGAAATTGCTTTTAGGAAAAAAGTATTTATGATATTGTCTCATTTTGAATATTTGTACTTAAATTATATGGCATTTAATTTCAATGTAATGATAGTGAAGTTCTTTGGATTCTTAAGGTGATAGTAATTTGAACTAGTAAGTTTGAAAGCCGTGAATGAGTAAAGGTCAAGTATCTCATCTAAGATGCCAGAAAATCTGATATTTTACTTACTAACATTACTGAAAATAAAAATACACAATTAAATAAAATGAATAATTTTTATTGTTTTACAAAGATATTTATATTTTAACACATTCAAAAGTAACCATTCATCATTCATGTGATCAAAGCAGTTAATCTCCACACAATATCCTCTTTGTTAATATGGTTTCCCAAGTAGAACAAATTGCTAACATCCTAACAATTGAGTGCGTATAGCTTGCCAACTTTGAGTGGCAATTTAGTTATTGGCAAAATTGTAGTAAGACATTTAACAAAGAGCTCAATTCTTGTCTAATTACCAAATTTGGGAGATGTGTATATCAATATGTTTGCCTCAAGTTAAGAGGAAGAAGCAAACTATTTAAATGCTAAATAATGTCAATATGTCAGTAGTTGAAGTTGTCTTGAATGGCTTTATCTCAAGCTCAATCTTCTTGAGAAAAAAAAAATCATGAGGACTACCACTACTGAATTAAATATTTTTTAATTATAAGATAGAAACATTTATACTATATGGAATAGTATATTCTACTTCAATATTTACTATATTAACACAAACCATATTATTTTCAGTTTACATAAAACTCTAACAAACCAATACAATTCAAAGTAAAACATTAATAGATTCAATAAAATTTAAAATTGGATAGATGCCTAAGCATTACATTGGACTGTGGCTCAGAGGGTAAAGGATCTGCCTGCAATACAGGAGACCTGGGTTCAATCCCCGGGTCAGGAAGATCCCCTGGAGAAGGAAATGGCAGACCACTCCAGGATTCTTTCCTGGAGAATCCCACACACAGAGGAGCCTTGCGGCCTACAGTCTACAGGGTCGCAAAGAGTCGGACATGACTGAGCAACTAACACACAGTACTAATGAAGTTTTGTGTTTTGTGTTTCTCTGATAGACTTGTGCTTTTGTTCTTAGGACATGGAGCATACATAATACAGAAAATATTCTGACATAGGAAAAATTCTGAGTTATTCATAAATAATTCAGAAAACTCTTACTTTGAATTTAAAAGATAATTTTACTTTTTAAATTATTTATTTAATTGGAGGATAATTATGTTACAATATTGTGATAGTTTTTGCCATACATCAGTATCAATCAGCTATATATACATGTGTCTCCTCCTAAAAGATAATTATAAATTGAAGTCCACTATGTTTTATCTATTTACTAACACATGCTATAAATAAACTCTGAAAAAAATTGGAATATTTTCTCTGATTTAGAGTTGCATTTATAAATAAACTTACTTCAAAGAAATATTGTGCTGTTACAAAACATCTGCTTGAAAGATATGTACATAGCATAGTATAGAGTACAGTAACACAAGTTCTTTTAAATTTGATATATCTTTACTAACTTGCAGTATGATTTCTCAGTTGTTCCTTTATATATCTCTATTAAAATCTGCAATTTTTTACTCATATGATACACAGTAAAATGGTGTCAATTAACAGTTAGAAGCATAAAATTTTGGTCAATAAAATGAAATTGAATATTGAGTGTTAGGGTGATTATCCAGATGATTCAGAATGTGGCTATATTAATTTTTAGATTAACATTATAATATAAAATATTAATAAATTTAAAAGGCCAAAGGATCATGTGGAGGTAAAAAAAACACATACATAAGAAACTCTGTTCTGTGCATTGTACTTTCGCCTAAAAGTTCCAGATCTAAAAAGCAATAGAGTTCCAGAAAAACATCTATTTCTGCTTTGACTATGCCAAAGCCTTTGATTGTGTGGATCACAATAAACTGTGGGAAATTCTGAAAGAGACGGGAATACCAGAACACCTGACCTGCCTCTTGAGAAACCTGTATGCAGGTCAGGAAGGAACAGTTAGAACTGGACTGGAACAACAGGCTGGTTCCAAATATGAAAAGGAGTACATCAAGGCTGTATATTGTCACCCTGCTTATTTAACTTATATGCAGAGTACATCATGAGAAATGCTGGGCTGGAGGAAGCACAAGCTGGAATCAAGATTGCCAGGAGAAATACCAGTAACCTCAGATATGCAGATGACACCACCCTTATGGCAGAAAGTGAAGAAGAACTAAAGAGCTTCTTGATGAAAGTGAAAGAGGAGAGTGAAAAAGTTGGCTTAAAGCTCATCATTCAGAAAACTAAGATCATGGCATCCGGTCCCATCACTTCATGGCAAATAGATGGGGAAACAATGGAAACAGTGACAGACTTTATTTTCTTTGGCTCCAAAATCACTGCAGATGGTGACTGAAGCCATGAAATTAAAGTCGCTTACTCCTTGGAAGGAAAGTTATGACCAACCTAGATAGCATATTAAAAAGCAGAGACATTACTTTGCCAACAAAGGTCCATCTAGTCAAGGCTATGGTTTTTCCAGTAGTCATGTATGGATGTGAGAGTTGGACTGTGAAGAAAGCTGAGCCAAAGAATTGATGCTTTTGAGGTATCATGTTGGAGAAGACTCTTTGAGAGTCCCTTGGACTGCAAGGAGATCCAACTAGTCCATCCTAAAGGAGATCAGTCCTGGGTGTTCATTGGAAGGACTGATGCTAAAATTGAAACTCCAATACTTTGGCTACCTGATGCAAAGTGTTGACTCATTGGAAAAGACCCTGATGCTGGGAAAGATTGAGGACAGGAGGAGAAGGGGATGACAGAGGATGGTTGGATCTCATCACCGACTCAAAGGACAAGAGTTTGCGTAAACTCCAGGAGTTGATGATGGAATGGGAGGCCTGGTGTCCTGCGGTTCATGGGGTCACAAAGAGTCAGATATTACTGAGCAACTGAACTGAACTGAATTGAAATGGTTACATATGGTGTTTGGGGCTAATTGTTACATTTCTCTCTTTGAGTCTCTATTTTGCAAATTATACTGTAGGTTTCTTATTTCTCTGATTTTCTTGGAGGAAAGTTAATTAATTTATCAAGTATTTATTGAGTGCCAGAAATAACCCTGAGCACCATGTAATATTAAAACATTAAATAATGCAATCACCTAAGCTAAACTTTCCAGCCTTAGAAATCTCTTTGTAGTTTTGACAGCTGGAAATCTTCCTCTGATTTATTGATTGTTTTGAAGGGATAATTGTTCTATGCCTCAGAGTCCAAGGTTCCGTGTTCCCTTTCAGGACAAAGACTTTTGAAACTTAAAAGTCAGTTTTTTTTCTATTTTCTATGGTAGCATTCCTTTCATTATGTAGTAAGTATCAAACAGTCTAACACCATAGTGTATGCAGAGAAGAGTGTGTGTGGAAGAAGACAGAGATTGGCAGGTAGCAGTAAATAACAGAATAAAATACATTTTTGCTTAGGCATCTAAAGTATTGCACAACACACACAAACTATGCAGATTGCTCACAGTGTATATATTTATTAATTCCATTAAAATAAACACTTCTAAATACCAGATATCTAGTTGCAGGAAGATTATAACAGTATTTTTATGTTTACAAAATACATGAACACTGAGTATGAGGAATATCTATTATAGATTGGTCAGCATATTTTCAACTCCACATTCTATTTTGAAATGTAACTTAGCCCAAGTTTGAAATGTAACTTGAAGGAGTGTATTTCTTCTTTCTGGGTATATGAGCTGACCTTTTGAGATATTTTGACAGATGGTATATTGTGGAAGCAATGCTGTGTAACTTTCAAGGTTGAATTTTAAGAGAGCCACAAGTTCTGCATTTGCATCCTAGAATACTCCTTGGGGCCCACCTATCTCCCTCTGAGTAAGCGTAAACAGCTCAGGAAGAGGCTGACATGCTAGAGAACTGAAACCTATGGCTGCCTAAGTTGAACTTCCAGTCAGCAGCTAGCATCCAATGCCCATTAGGTGAATCCGTTTTTAAATATCTGGTGCCCAAAACCAAAAGAAGTTTAAGAACTACCTGGTCAACCCACAGAATCATAAGAATAAATAAATGGTCATTATTTGAGCTGCTACATTTTGGGGTGATTTTTGTATAAACAAATAAATATCCATGAAATGTTTTCATGGATAAAGTATTTTGGCATGTCATCTTATACATTTATCATCCTCTGCTGTTATCTACCTTTGACCAATCATCCTAAACCTTAGATTGTTGAAACCAGAGGCTAGAGCTTCTCTGGTGGCTCAGCAGTAAAGAGTCTGCCTGCAATAGCGGAGACACAGGTTCAATCCCTGGGTCAGGAAGACCCCCTGGAGGAGGAAATGGCCACCCACTCCAGTATCCTTGCCTGGGAAATCCTGTTAACAGAGGACTTCTGTGGGCTACAGTCCATGGCGTCTCAAGATTCTGACATGACTAAGTGATGAAACCACCACCACCAGGAAACTACAGTCCAGGGAATTGTTATGGATTGAAGAATGTTCCCCCAAAAGACATGTTAGAGTCCTAACCCAGGATACTTGTGAATGTGATCTTATTTGGAAATAGGGTTTCTATGAGAGTGGGCCCTAATCTCCTGTGAGTGGTATCTGTGTAAGAAGAGACATGGGGAGAATTCTGTGATGCTGGCGACCAGGATTGGAGAGACACATATATTAATACAAACAAACAAGCCCAAAGGATTGCCAGCAACCACCAGAAGCTACGGGAGAGGCTTAGAACCAGTTCTTTTTCAGAGTGCCCAAAGCAATCAACCCTACTGACACTTTGATTTCAGACCTCTAGGCTACAAACTGTGGGAGCATAACCTATTATTTTAAGCCACCAAATAGCAATTTGTTTGTTAGTGCTAGGATACTAGCACAAGGCCATATCCAGCCCACCACCTGTTTTTGTAAATAACATTTTATTGCAGTGCAGCAAATTCACATATTTATGTACTTTCCATGACTGACTTCATGCTACAATGGCAGAGTTTAATAGTTGCCACAGAAACCAAATGGCCTAAAAAGCTGAAAATATTTATTATATAGCCCTTTAGAGGAAAAGTTCACCAACATCTGATTTAAAATGCATACATGTATTATTCCATATGGTCAGAATTGGGCAAGCTTACAGTGAATGTTTCTGATTATATATGCACACACACATAGATACAAACATATTTACACATATGTAAACACACAGGTATATATATGTGTGTACATATGCATGTACATATGTACAAGTATACATCTGTACAAATTTAAATATATAAAATTTTTAACTCTTTCCATTGGAGATACCTGGGGAAAAAAAATAGGTATATATGCAGTATCTTGCTCTATAGCAAATACTACAATAATAATGCTCTATTGCACAGGGATACTTATAAAAAAATGAGTCATCTAGCAGTTAAATTATTTTTTTAGTCATGTAGCAGTACAGATTCTGAGATGAATAAATAGGATTTTTTAATGTTACCTGTCCTGAAAACTTACTCAACTCATAGTCCTTTTTCATGAGGATAGTTTGAAGTATGTTGTTTTGATTGCTAGATAAAAAGTGTCAGTTGTGTTTATGGTATCTCTCTACACAAAATCAAAAAAGAGTTGAAGCTATATAGTTTCTTTTAAATCATATTTAGAGTCAGTAAAATTTGAGTTAAACCTGTAAAACTGTGAATTTCAGTTGGTTCTGATTTAGTAGCTTTATATAATTGGAGAACATATTTTAACGTGAAATCTGAAGTACCAGTAAGAATTTCCTGAATATATTTAATAATAAAGGAAGTAGGCTCTGTTATTCTAAAGTTAATCTTCATAAGATTGGAGTGGTCTCCATGCTAATGAAACATGGAAACACCAGTCAGAAAAGCATATACTTTAGACATAAGGAAACCTGAGTCAATCTGTATAAGTTTAGTATCTTCTGAGTATATATTCTCTTTGTGCATCTCCAAACTTAAGAGTGATTTTTTTATACACATGTGTTCTTCCTAGTATAATTGCTACTAAAATATGTCTATGGAGGAATAAATCTTTACAGAGATAGTTCTTTGACAATATATTTTACTTTGTGTCCTTTGGCAGCAGTTTCTTTTTTTATATCAAAAAAAGTAGAAAACAGCAGTGCGTCCTGAATTTGGGATAGTTTATTTTTAAAATTTTTTTATTTTTTATTTATTTTTGGGGGGGGGATAGTTTAAAGTGTGTATATCTGTGTGTGTGAGAAGAATTGAGTGGCTAGCACGGGGGGGGGCGGGGGAGGGGGCAGCAGGAAAAAAATAAAGGAAGAAACGAGAATTCTCTGAGGGAATTTCTACTGGAGGAAGCAGGGCCCCTTCCAGAGCCCGAGAGTGGGCTCTAGTCTAACACCAGGAAATGAATCTGAGGAGACACACATCCTGAGAAAAGGAGACCTCACTGGGAAGGGGCGCCCCGGTGGAGAGCGGCAGCGTGAGGGGACCTTGGCAGACTGCGCTGCCGCGTGGCTTGCCGGCTCAGCTTTTGTGCTAATGGGGCTAGTTTTCGGGGTGCGTCTGGCCAGTCACTGACTCAAAGTCCTTCCTGGTGGCACAGGCATTGCTCAGCCAAGATGGATTCAAGAAAGGATTCTAGGTGGTGGGTCAGACGTAAGGACTGGCTACTCGTCTCTCCTTTTGACTTTTCCTGAATTCT
This sequence comes from Cervus canadensis, assembly GCF_019320065.1. NCBI lineage: Eukaryota > Metazoa > Chordata > Mammalia > Artiodactyla > Cervidae > Cervus > Cervus canadensis. The sequence continues at coordinate 4,743,559 of NC_057410.1, forward strand.
TCCAGTTGGTGGCAGGGTGTTGGTTCTGCATTCCTTACCAGTACCTCCTGTCCTACAATAACTCATGCAAGTGGTTACTATGGTGCCTGGCCAGGGCTGGTGGTTTTGGTCAGTGGTTCCCCTATTATTTTTTCTGCAGTTCTCTTTTAAAATGGTTTTAGTTTCCAAAATGCTGAAACATCTACTGTATCATATGTTTAATGAATATCTCATAGTAATTGAATTTCACCTATTAATCTATGTATGAGCAGTATTTAAAATAAATGTCAGTGGACTTATTTGCAGCATTTTCTATCAAAAAGTTACAATTCCTCTATGAACAAGGGATAAGATGTTAAGTGGACTTTCACTGTTTTTACCAAGCATTGGCAACTGGAAATGCAAATTAAAGGTTAGGAGGAGTCAAGAAAGCTTCATTATAAAGGAATCTTAAGATCTTAAGAGATCCTTAAGATTCCTTTATCACTAAGTTGTATCCAACTCTTTGTGACCCCATGGACTGTAGCACACCAGGCTCCTCAGGGTCCTTCACCATCTCTGAGTGAAAGTTAAAGTCACTCATTCGTGTCCGACTCTGAGACCCTTTGGACTGCAGCCTGCCAGTCTCTTAAGCCGTCCATGGAATTCTACAGGCCAGAATACTGAAGTGGGTAGCCACTCCCTTCTCCAGGGGGGTCTTCCCTACCCAGGAATCGAACCGGGGTCTCCTGTATTGCAGGCGGATTCTTTACCAACTGAGCTACCAGGGAAGCCCACTGTGTCTCAGAGTTTGCTCAAATTTATGTTCACTAAATTGGTGATGCTACCTAACCATCTCACTCATTTTCTGCCACCATATTCTGCTTTTGCCTTCAATCTTTCCCAGCATTAGCGTCTTTTCCAGTGAGTTAGCTCTTTGCATCAGCTGGCCAAAGTATTGAAAATTCAGCTTCAGCATCAGTCCTTCCAGTGAATATTAAGGGTTGATTTCCTTTAGGATTGACAAGATGAACCTCCTTGCAGTCCAAAGGACTCTCAAGAATCTTCTCCAACGCCACACTTCAAAAGCATCAATTCTTCAGCACTCAGCCTACTTTATGGTCAAATTCTCACATCCATACATGATATATTGGAAAAATTATAGCTTTGACTATGTAGACCTTTGTCAGCAAAGTGATGTTTCTGCTTTTTAATATGCTGTCTAGATTTGTCATAACTTTCCTTCCAAGGAGCAAGTGTCTTCTAATTTCATGACTGCAGTCACCATCTGCAGTGACTTTGGAGCCCAAGAAAATAAAATCTGTCTCTTGTTTCCACTTTCCCTCTTCTATTTGCCATGAAGTGATGGGACCGGATGCCATGATCTTAGTTTTCTGAATGTTGAGTTTTAAGTCAACATTTTCACTCTCCTCTTTCACTTTCATCAAGATGCTCTTTAGTTCTTCTTCACTTTCTGCCATAAGGGTGGTATCATCTGCATATCTGAGGTTATTGATATTTCACCCAGCAATCTTGATTCCAGCTTGTGCTTCATCCAGCCCGGCATTCTACATGATGTTCTTACTCTGCATATAAGTTAAATAGGCAGAATGACAATATATAGTCTTGTATTCCTTTCCCAATTTTGAGCTAGTTAGTTTTTCCATGTCCGGTTCTAATTGCTGCTTCTTGACCCACATACTTGAAGTGGTTTGGTATTTCCATCTCTTTAAGAATTTTCCACAGTTTGTTGTGATCCACATAGTCAAAGGCTTTAGAGTACTCAGTGAACCAGAAGTAGATTTTTTTTTCCATTTATTTTTATTAGTTGGAGACTAATTACTTTACAATATTGTAGTGGTTTTTGTCATACATTGACATGAATCAGCCATGGATTTACATGTATTCCCCATCCCGATCCCCTCTCCCACCTCCCTCTCTACCTGCTCCCTCTGGGTCTTCTCAGTGCTACCAAGCCCCGAGCTACTTGTCCTTCATGCAGCCAAACTGGGCTGGGGTCTGTTTCACCCTAGATAATATACATGTTTCGTATTTGCTTGTTCTTCTTTGATAACATCCTCACCTCTTCTGCCTTCTCCACGAGAGGTCCAAAAGTCTGTTCTGTACTTCTGTGTCTCTTTTTCTGTTTTGCATATAGGGTTATCATTACCATCTTTCTAAATTCCATATATATGTGTTAGTATGCTGTAATGTTCTTTATCTTTCTGGCTTACTTCACTCCGTATAATGGGCTCCAGTTTCATCCATCTCATTTGAACTGATTCAAATGAATTCTTTTTAACAGCTGAGTAATATTCCATGGTGTATATGTACCACAGCTTCCTTATCCATTCATCTGCTGATGGGCATCTAGGTTGCTTCCATGTCCTGGCTGTTATAAACAGTGCTGCAATGAACATTGGGGCGCTGCCGATTGTGTCCTATTTCAGATCTGGTTTCCTCGGTGTGTTGCCCCAGAAGTGGGATTGCTGGGATCATATGGCAGTTCATTTCAGTTTTTAAGGAAATCCCACACACTGTTTCTTTCCCAATAGCGGCTGTACTAGTTTGCATTCCCACCAACAGTGTTAAGAAGGGTTCCCTTTTTCCACACCCTCTCCGGCATTTATTGCTTGTAGACTTTTGGATAGCAGCCATCCTGACTGGCGTGTAATGGTACCTCATTGTGGTTTTGATTTGCATTTCTCTGATGATGAGTGATGTTGACCATCTTTTCAATGTGTTTGTTAGCCATCTGTATGTCTTCTTTGGAGAAATGTCTGTTTAGTTCTTTGGCCCATTTTTTGATTGGGTCATTTATTTTTCTGGAATTGAGCTTCAGGAGTTGCTTGTATATTTTTGAGATTAACCCTTTGTCTGTTGCTTCATTTGCTATTATTTTCTCCGATTCTGAGGGGCTGTCTTTTCAGCTGCTTAATGTTTCCTTGTTGTGCAAGAAGCTTTTAAAGTTCATTAGGTCCCATTTGTTAATTTTTGCTTTTATTTCCAATATTCTGGGAGGTGGGTCATAGAGGATCCTGCTGTGATTTATGTCAGAGAGTGTTTTGCCTATATTCCCCTCTAGGAGTTTTATAGTTTCTGGTCTTACATTTAGATCTTTAATCCATTTTGAGTTTATTTTTGTGTGGAATTCTCTTGCTTTCTCTGTGGTCCAGTTTATGTTGACAATATGAGTTCTGGTTCCTCTGACTTTTCTAAACTCAGCTTGTATATATAGAAACTTTCAGTGCACAGACTACTGAAGCCTAGCTTGAATGATTTTGAGTATAACCTTACTAGCATGTGAAATGAGTAAAATTGTATGATCATTTGAACACTTTTTGGCCCTGGATTTCTTTGGGATTGGAATGAGAACGGACCTTTTCCAGTCCTGTGGCCACTGCTGAGTTTTCCAAATTTGCTGACACATTGAGTACAGCACTTGAACAGCATCATCTTTTAGGATTTGAAATAGCTCAGTTGGAATTCCATCACCTCCACTAGCTTTGTTTATAGTAATGCTTCCTAAGGTCCATTTGACTTCAAACTCCAGGATGTCTGGCTCTTTGCGAATGACCACACACACCATCATTGTTATAACGGTCATTAAGAACTCCTTGTATAGTTCTGTGTATTCCTGCCGCCTCTCCTTAATCTCTTCTGCTTCTGTTGGGTCCCTACCATTTCTTTATTGTGCCCATCCTTGCATCAAATGTTCCCTTGATATCTCCAGCTTTCTTGAAGAGATCTTGAGTTTTCCCATTCTATTGTTTTCCTCTATTTCTTTGCATTGTTCATTTAAGAAGCCCTTCTTATCTCTCTTTGCTATTCTCAAACTCTACATTCAGTTGGATATATCTTTCCCTTTCTCCCTTTCCTTTCACTTCTGTCCATTCCTCAGCTGTTTGCAAAGCCTCCTCAGACAACGCTTTTGCCTTCTTGCATTGTTTTCTTTTGGGATGGTTTCAGTCACTGCCTCTTACACAGTATTTCAGATCTCTATCCACAGTTCTTCAGGCCCTCTGTCTACCTAATCTAATCTGATGTGAAGCCCGTAGCTTCATTGAGTTACACAAGCCTCTTCACCACTACAGGGCAGTGATCCATGAAGAGGCTGCCCTCTTTGGACTCATAAATCTAGGATAGAGAAATGAGAGGTTTTTTGAATCATGAAGGAAGAGAGACTGTGGTTTTGTTTCCTTTTTCTTCACCAGGAGGGAATTTTGACTGTGTAGTCCTTTCAGTTAGGTGAGGATGTTCCAGAGATCAGTTCCTTGAGGTTGCTATGCCTAAGAGAAAGGGAGACTGCCTTTCTTTGAATGGGCTTCTGCTTATGCAATGTATTTAAGGAACATGGTTCTGTGGAAAATATAGGTATGACCTATAAACAGTCTCAGTCTAGATAAAACAATGATAGCATAACAAAGGCTTCCCTGGTGGCTCAGTTGGTAAAGAACCCACCTGCAATGCAGGAGACCCTGGTTCGATCTCTGGGTTAGGAAGATCCCCTGAAGAAGGGAATGGCTGCCCATTCCAGTATTCTGGCCTGGAGAATTCCATGAACTGTATAGTCCATGGGGTTGCAAAGAGTCAGACATGACTGAGCAACTTTCACTCACAACACAAGGAAATTGCCTCCAGGAAATCAATGTAAGCAAAGTTACCAAAATGTAAATGTATAGCTGAGAGAACATATACTATTGTATCAACCATAATTATTAAATGCAAAACAAGTGCAAAGTTAAGAAATTTAGTCAACGAACTATGGTGTAATAATACTTGTTATAATTAAGCAATGGGCTGTTCCTCAGTCAGTTTCTTTATTCTACCAATAGCAGGATTTTTTCTTTCAGGAAGAATAGTTCACTAAAATTCATAGTGACTCAAATATTTGGAATAATTTAGTTGGAAATATTTCAAGACTGCTCTGTCCCAGATGGTATTTTCTAACTCAATGGCTTGGGCTTATGAGCCTCATTCCCAGCATTATCTGCAATCTTACCATTCTCCTCCAATAAGATTACAATCTCACCACTGAAATAGTTGTTTAGTATTTTTACTTTTAATGACTCAAGTTTTCTAAAATATTCAGCATGACTATTTTCACACTGTTCCTAAAAGTACATCTGATTCTGAACAAATAAAAGTATTTTGGATAAAAAGCAGAAAGACAGTTGAACTGATAAGCAAGCAAGCAAAGTCGCTCAGTTGACTCTTTGCAACCCCATGGGCTGTGGCCTACCAGGCTCCTCTGTCCATGGGATTTTCCAGGCAAGAGGACTGGAGTGGGTTGCCATTTCCTTCTCCGGGGATCTTCCCAACCCAGGGATCGAACCCAGGTCTTCCGCATTGCAGGCAGATGCTTTACCCTCTGAGCCACCAGGGAAGCCCAAACCAATTCTACTGGGAGTGGAGTTGAACTAATACTCCTCATTTAATTTTATTGAGAATTCCCAGTTCCTTAAAACACCTTGGAAAATGCTTGTAAGACAAATAAAAAGTCTTGCACTTATAGCCAGATGCCAGGTAGAGTTTTTTTGTCCTTTAATATTTAAAGGATCTTTTTACATCCCTGCAGAAGAACAAGGGTGTGAAGTTCTCTCAAAGACTGAGTTTCATATTTCCTAGCCTTAGCATTTTCTTGGTTACTGCTGGCTCTGAGCTCCTGCTTTGTTAAATTAATTAAACTTGGGAATCATATTGTATTTCTCTTGTGTTTTCCTGCTTATACAGTAGTGAAACTGAGGACTTTAATTTCTTCCCCAACAGACAGCTCACATAGTATTCGTTTGCATTGAATATTTTAGAACAAAATTGGAAATTGAAGTTAAATATTCTGACTCAGTCAATTCTACATCCCTTTTTTTAGAGCTGTGAAATTTGAATTGGTGTTCTTTTTGCACACATCTTCCCTGTAGCTTAAGAAATCATTGAGACGCCTGCAATATTTAGCTGCCTTCTACCTGATAAGAACATTTAAAATTTATTTTTGTTTAGCTAATGGCTCATGTTTTTCTAAGGTGTCCAGCATTACTTAATTTTAGGTAAGTGTAGAGAACCACCAGGTCTGGTGATAGTCTCTATCCATGTCCTAAAGAGACATCATGATAGGTAGATCGCTCATGTTCCTCTTCCATAAAGCAAGCAAACCCAAAAAAGAAAAGAAAAACCACTCAACTTTTCCGAAAAGGGATAAGGTGTAAAAGGGCTCTATTCAGGTTTTTAGTGTTGCCTAGAGATGTGGCGACCCAGTACTCTTGCCTGGAGAAGCCCGTGGACAGAGGAGCCTGGTGGACTGCCATCTATGGGGTTGCACAGAGTCGGACACGACCGAAGTGACTTAGCAGCAGAGCATATTCAGGTGTATTGTCTTTTTTGATATTCTAGTTATTAACTCATGTACAACAGTGGGAGATTTACTCTAATCTTAATATGCAGTCCACGTTTCTCTCTAAGGTAGAGTGTCTATTAGAATAAAATGGTTTAAGAAGCTGTAGGAAAATGACAGGAGGAAGCTAAGCAGTTCAGAAGACTCAAGAGATGAACTTGGGGAGGAAATCAGTACTATCATTATATGAGTATAAGGCACTTAAAGCTAAATTTATTTCTGGGCTGAGTTGTACTACCTTGCATTTAATAGACTCAATATGTTTGGATACAGTAGAAGCTAGAGATGTTTACAGACTTGAAGAGAGGTATCCTAGTTAGCTCTAAAGTATTTTAGGCTTACATAGGCTCTTTCCTTGGTGACCTGACCACATCTAACACGGAATTAGAAGAAAAGAGTCGAGTAAATTGCCCAATTGCACACACCTTACAAATGGCAAAACTGGGGTTCAAATCTAGGCCATACAGCTCCAGAATCTGTTCTCTCTGAAGTTCACTATTCTTCATGCTGATGCTCTTTTATGTTACAATTGCAATTTTATATGTGTGCCTTGTTCACTGTAAGCAATTAAGAAAGAGTTGGTAAATAAATAAACAAACATTTACACATGAAAATAGAGTAAAGATGCAGGTGAGTATGGGGCGAATGGTATTTAAGTCAAGTGAGGCTATCACTTTAATGAGCTATCAGAGAAAGAGAATATGTAAAGACCCCAGTGCATAAGGAGTAAGTCAGTGTAGCTGAGACTGGGTAAAATACCATTTCACTAGTGGATCTGAAATTTAGGATAGAATTTTATTTTCCAAAAGTAACCTCAAATAGTTGAAAGCATATGAAGATATATTTGGACTTAATGAAAACTACCAAGGATTCAGCTGTGAAATGAGTTCATCAACCAGAATCAGATAAACATGAATTTGTACTTCTTTCTGAGTCCCAGTATTCTTTGTATTCACTTGCTAAGGAAATATTTGTTCTGAGAGTCTGTGGAGCCAGAGACTTAGAGCTAGACATCAATAATTTGTTATTGTATCATCTCAGCCTTGCATTACTGATGAATTCTTAATCAAATTCAATGCTTGTGTAGAGTTCTGCTGATTGGAGTTCCTGTTTAATTGCAAACACTTCCCTCTAACATTGTTGAACAACTTCCTAGATTGTATCACAAAGATTCATTCTGATATCTCATGTCTTAATAGATTAGTACAATGCAATTTATTTCATTATTTTAAAAATACAGTTTGTGAAAAAGAACTGACTGGGATGAATCCTCATTTATTATTTAATTTATTTGCTATTCAATTTATTCATTAATCATTCAGTAAGCAGTTATTTTGTTAGCTTTTGGGGATAATTTAATGAAAAATATAGGTGCTATTGCTGTCCTTACAAAGATATTAGCATTTAATGTACAATATGAAAGTTGAATTGATAAATTAAAATTTGCTGAGCAAAAACAATGTTTATGACAGAAAAGACAATATAAAGTCCAGAAATGAGAATAATCCTGAGGAACTTGAAAATCTAAAAGAAGTTCACTATAAACAAATTATAGGTTACCAGGAAGAAGGCAAGGCAGGGAGAATGGTGAGATTTGAGACTATTTAGGTTAAATAAAAATGCAGATCAAATTAGTAATTGCATATCACTTATACTGAAGATTATCCAAATATCAAAGGATGTTACTAAAGGTGTTTAAGGAAGTGAATGATACCATTACATTTGCATTTCATAAAACTGATCTACATGTCTGTTGAAAAGTTAAAAAGGATAAACAAGATGTTCTATATACATACAATGGACCATTGTTTAGCCTTAAAGAAGGACATCCTGTCACATGCTACAATATGGATGAACCTTGAGGACATTAAGTGAAATAAGGTATGCACAAAAAGACAAATATTGTCTGTATGATTTCACTTGTGTGAAGTATCTAAAGTAGTCAAATTCATAAGAACAGAAAGTAGAGTGGTGGTTACTAACACTAGGTGAGGGAGAAATAGGGAAATGTTTAATGGGGAGACAGTACTTTCAGGTTTGCAAGATGAAAAATTTCTAGAGATCTGCTGCAAAGCAGTGCAACACCACTGAACTGTACACTTAAAGCTGGTTAAGATGGTAAAGTTTTCGGGTGGAGAGGGAGATGGGAGGGGGGATCGGGATGGGGAATAAGTGTAAATCTATGGCTGATTCATATCAATGTATGACAAAACCCACTGAAATGTTGTGAAGTAATTAGCCTCCAACTAATAAAAAAATTAAAAAAAAAAAAAAAAAAGATGGTAAAGTTTATGTTATGTGGTTTAAGACTATTTTTTGAGCATTTTCAGTTTTACAGCAATATTGAGAGAGATTTCCCATATACCCCCTGTCCCCACACAGGCATAGGCTCCTCCATTAATTAGCATCCCCACCAGAGAGGATACTTGTTACAATTGATGAACTTACACTGACAAATCATAATCACCCAAAAGTGAACTGTATATGTAGTACTTTACAGTTAACTTTTGGCATTGTACATTCTATGAATTTCTACAAATGCATAAGGACATGTATCCATTATTAGAATATCATACAAAATATTTTAACTGCCATAAAAATCCTGTGTGTTCTGCCTATTTATCCCTCTGTCTTCAACTCCTGGAAACCACTGATTTTTTTTTTAATTGCCACCAGCAGTTCAGTTCAGTTCAGTCGCTCAGTCGTGTCCAACTCCTTGACCCCACGAATCACAGCACACCAGGCCTCCCTGTCCATCACCAACTCCCAGAGTTTACTCAAACTCATGTCCATTGAGTCGGTGATGCCATCCAGCTATCTCATCCTCTCTCATCCCCTTCTCCTCCTGCCTTCAATCTTTCCCAGCAGCAGAGTCTTGTACAATGAATCAGCTCTTCGCATCAGGTGGCCAAAGTATTGGAGTTTCAGCTTCAGCATCAGTCCTTCCAATGAACACCCAGGACTGATCTCCTTTAGGATGGACTGGTTGGACTTCCCTGCAGTCCAAGGGATTCTCAGGAGTCTTCTCCAACACCACAGTTCAAAAGCATCAATTCTTCAGCACTCAGCTTACTTTACAGTCCAACTCTCACATCCATACATGACCACTGGAAAAACCATAGTCTTGACTAGACGGACCTTTGTTGGCAAAGTAATGTCTCTGCTTTTTAATATGCTATCTAGGTTGGTCATAACTTTCCATGCAAGGAGTAAGCATATTTTAATTTCATGGCTGCAATCACCATCTGCAGTGATTTTGGAACCCAGAAAAATAAAGTCTGACACTGTTTCCACTGTTTCCCCATCTATTTCCCATAAAGTGATGGGACCAGATGCCATGATCTTAGTTTTCTGAATGTTGAGCTTGAAGCCAGCTTTTTCACCTTCATTTTCATCAAGAGGCTTTTTAGTTCCTCTTCACTTTCTGCCATAAGGGTGGTGTCATCTGCATATCTGAGGTTATTGATATTTCTCCCAGCAATCTGGATTCCAGCTTGTGCTTCCTCCAGCCCAGCATTTCTCATGGTGTACTCTGCATATAAGTTAAATAAGCAGGGTGACATTATACAGCCTTGACGTACTGCTTTTCCTATTGGGAACCAGTCTGTTGTTCCAGGTCCAGTTCTAACTGTTCCTTCCTGACCTGCATATAGGTTTCTCAAGAGGCAGGTCAGGTGGTCTGGTATTCCCATCTCTTTCAGAATTTTCCACAGTTTATTGTGATCTCCACAGTTAAAGGCTTTGGCATAGTCAATAAAGCAGAAATAGATGTTTTTCTGGAACTCTCTTCCTTTTTTGATGATCCAGCGGATGTTGGCAATTTGATCTCTGGTTCCTCTGCCTTTTCTAAAACCAGCTTGACCATCTGGAAGTTCACAGTTCACGTATTGCTGAAGCCTGGCTTGGAGAATTTTGAGCATTACTTTACTAGCATGTGAGATGAGTGCCATTGTGAAGTAGCTCATTCTTTGGGATTGTCTTTCTTTGGGATTGGAATGAAAACTGACCTTTTCCAGTCCTGTGGCGACTGCTGAGTTTTCCAAATTTGCTGGCATATTGAGTGCAGCACTTTCACAGAATCATCTTTTATCATTTGAAATAGTTCAACTGCAATTCCATCACCTCCACTAACTTTGTTCATAGTGATGCCTTCTAAGGCCCACTTGACTTCACATTCCAGGATGTCTAGCTCTAGGTTAGCGATCACACCATCATGATTATCTGGGTCATGAAGGTCTTTTTTGTATAGTTCTTCTGTGTATTCTTGCCATCTCTTCTTAATATCTTCTGCTTCTGTTAGGTCCATACCATTTCTGTCCTTTATTGAGCCCATTTTTGCATGAAATTTTCCCTTGGTATCTCTAATTTTCTTGAAGAGATCTCTAGTCTTTCCCATTCTGTTGTTTTCCTCTATTTCTTTGCATTGATCGCTGAGGAAGGCTTTCTTATCTCTCCTGGCTATTCTTTCGAACTTTGCATTAAAATGGGAATATCTTTCCTTTTCTCCTTTGCTTTTCGCTTCTCTTCTTTTCACAGTTATTTGTAAGGCCTCCTCAAACAACCACTTTGCCTTTTTGCATTTCTTTTCCATGATGATGGTCTTGATCCCTGTCTCCTGTACAATGTCATGAACCTCTGTCCATAGTTCATCAGGCTCTCTGTCTATCAGATCTAGTCCCTTAAATCTATTTCTCACTTCTGCTGTATAGTCATAAGGGATTTGATTTAGGTCATACCTGAATGGTCTAGTGGTTATCCCTACCTTCTTCAGTTTAAGTCTGAATTTGACAATAAGGAATTCATGATTTGAGCCACAGTCAGCTCCCAGTCTTGTTTTTGCTGACTGTATAGAGCTTCTCCTTCTTTCCTGCAAAGAATATAATCAGTCAGATTTCGGTGTTGACCATCTGGTGATGTCCATGTGTAGTGTCGTCTCTTGTGTTGTTGGAAGAGGGTGTTTGCTATGACGAGTGCGTTCTCTTGGCAAAACTCTCTATTAGCTTTTGCCCTGCTTCATTCTGTACTCCCAAGCCAAATTTGCCTGTTACTCCAGGTGTCTCTTGACTTACTACTTTTGCATTCCAGTCCCCTTTAATGAAAAGGACATCTTTTTGGGGTGTTAGTTCTAAAAGGTCTTGTAGGTGTTCATAGAACTGTTCAACTTTAGCTTCTTCAGCATTACTGGTTGGGACATAGGCTTCGATTACTGTGATATTGAATGGTTTGCCTTGGAAACGAACAGAGATCATTCTGTCATTTTTGAGATTGCATCCAAGTACTACATTTCGGACTCTCTTGTTGACCATGATGGCTACTCAACTTCTTCTAAGGGATTCCTGCCCACAGTAGTAGATATAATGGTCATCTGAGTTAAATTCACCCCTTCCAGTCCATTTTAATTCGCTGATTCCTAGAATGTCGATGTTCACTCTTGCCATCTCCTGTTTGACCACTTCCAATTTGCCTTGATTCATGGACCTAACATTCCAGGTTCCTATGCAATATTGGTCTTTACAGCATCAGAACTTGCTTCTATCATCCGTCACATCCACAACTGGGTATTGTTTTTGCTTTGGCTCCATCCCTTCCTTCTTTCTGGAGTTATTTCTCCACTGATATCTAGTAGCATATTGGGCATCTACCGACCTGGGGAGTTCCTCTCTCAGTGTCCTATCATTTTGCCTTCTCATACTGTTCATGGGGTTCTCAAGGCAAGAATGCCACCATAGTTTTGCCTTTTCCAGAATGTCATATAATTGGAATCACAATATGGAGCCTTTTCAGATTGGCTTTTTTCACTTACTAATAGGCATTTAAGGTTCTTCCATGTCTTGATAACTCACTGATGTTTGTGCTAAAAGGAATTCCATGGTCTGGATACACCACAGGTTATGTATCCACTCACCTACTGGAGGTCATCTTGGTTGCGTCTAAGTTTTGAAAATTGTGAATAAAGCTTGTGTGCAGGAGTTTGTGTGGAATGTTATTTCTGTTAACCACACTGAATATAGTGTAATATTAAAAGCCTGTATAACAGTGATAAGACTTCTAAAAATCCAAGTGAGAAAACCTGGTAACCTGATCTTGAATAGCAATAGGGTACATGAAGAAGGGTAATCATACTCCATGTTCAGTTTTGTGAGGGGGTAGAATCCGTTTGACTCGTATTGTTTAGTGCAGAATTAATTTGGGTAAAGAAAGAATAATTTCACTTCTGGTTTGTTTCTTTTGCAGTGTATATCAGCTGTCCACAGGCCATTCGAAATACATGTTCTGATCTCAGGAAAGACGTTTTAGGCATAAAAATACATTGAATTCTGATGAAGATCAACAGCATTCAACAGTTACTAGTAGTCTTTATATAATAGCCATTTTTATGGCAGTAACTCACATTAAAAATGATACAAAAACAGAAGGCAAGAATTCCCTAAGATATTGGATTATATATTTTATATCCAATCATATATATATATGATTGGATATATTCTCTTGGATTATGTTGGATATTGAGTGGTGGAAAGGGGCATGTAATTTTGAAATTCCCCATGATGGACTTGATATTAGCTTTCCCGTCCCCAGTGGAAGGTGCATGTTTCTACCCCATTTAAGATAAATGATTGACAGTAATTGAAGGTCTGGCAGTAGATGAAATTGTTTAGAGATTTTGTTGGATTAGAAAGGAGTTGCGGAGAATCCTTAGGCACAGTGCAATTTAAGAAATGAGTAGAAGAAAAATTTTCCTTTGCTTTTATTAGTATTACAAAATCCCAATCATATTAGCTAACTTTTCTCTAGTTTATTTTGAAACTTTTCCTCAGTTTATTTTGAAACTGAGGTTAAATAGGTAGAAATTGGGAGGAGGAACAGAGAAGGGGTGGGGAAAAGAGGGAGTTCAGTCAGTTCAGTTCCGTCGCCCAGTCGTGTCCGACTCTCTGTGACCCCATGAACCGCAGCACGCCAGGCCTCCCTGTCCATCACCAGCTCCCAGAGCCCACCCAAACCCATGTACAATGAGTTGGTGATGCCATCCAGTCATCTCATCCTCTGTCGTTCCCTTCTCCTGCCCTCAATCTTTCCCAGGGAGAGGCATTCTATAAATAATATTGTTTTTGTTTTGTTTTTATTTGTTTTACTCTTCCCCCTTTTTACATCTTAGATCCATGGAATTAAAGCAAGCATAGAATGATAGTTTCCCAGAGGTACACCTGGTGCCCCCCTAAGTAATCACAGCAGATACACAGGGGTGCTGTCAAAAATGTTGTACCCAATATGTTAAACAGGTGAGGAAGATTTTATTCAATACTATTGCAACAGGGAAAAGAGACTGAAGTGAACTATTAACCAAAAGGCAGGAGAGTTTTTAAATGTTGAGGTAAGCTAGTGGAAAAGTACTGAAGGACATTAAAAGCTGGTCAAAGTAGTGAGGTCATCTGGGTTTTCTTAATTAGCGCATAATATTGTTAGGCTCATACGCCCCAACAGAGACTAGAAAATAAGGACACTGTGTTTCTTGATGGTTACATTTCAAAGGGATGGCTCCCAGGTACTTGAGAAAGATATTTCTAAGTTATAAAACTGGCAAAAATACCTGGGAGATTTACAACTCAAAGGGGAAGAGAAAGACACTACATTGCAATTTTTCTGAAGCAAATGCTCTAATCAAGGCTCCTATGTATGTATGCGCTTAGTCCCTTAGTCATGTCCATCCAACTCTTTGCGACCCCATTGACTGTAGCCCACCAGGCTCCTCTGCCCATGGGGATTTTCCAGGCAAGAATACTAGAGTGGGTTGCCATGGCCTCCTTCAGAGGGTCTCTCCAACCCAGGGATCGAACCCAGGTCTCCCACATTGCAGCAGATTCTTTACTGTCTGAGCCACCATTGTTTATTTGGGTTGCTTACGTTGTGATATTGATTTGTATGAGCTATAGTTTCTAAAGACTTGATGAGAACCAAAGGGTTCCCTTCCAAGCTCACTCAGATGGCTGTTAAGAGGTTTCATATAGCTGATCATAACATGGCTTCCCTACAGCAAGTGATAAGACAGAGACAGAAAGAATCAGAAGGTACAGTGCCTTTTAGGACCTAATCTTGGCAGTTCCATACTATCACTTTTGCCATATTCTATTTTTCATGCTAAATAATCTTGGTACAATGTGGGAGGAGGCTGCATACCCAGAGCCATGAATCACTAAAGGCCAGTTTGAGACTGGCCGCCACTGGAATCTCGAGGCAGGAAAAGAGAATGTGGCCAAATTCACAAATGGGTGATTTTATCAGATGGATAGTGTAAGGCGAGTCAGGCAGAGAAAGATTTACTATAGGAAGAAAGAAAGTAACTGGTTTTAGAGAGAAACCAGTGCTCTCCATTTACAGCTAACCCTTCTTTTACCCTGTTGATAGGAAATTGTGCCCCAAAGGGAGTGGGCCTTAGTTTATCTTTAGCCGCAGCTGGGGTCTTGTGGTCACATAGTCTTGAGAAACTGGCACCAGCAGGAAAAAAACCGGATATCACCTTAAGGAAAAAGCAGGATGTCACCAGGGCAGTGTGGCACCTGTGACTTCATCCCTTGTTTGTCAGATCACCACAATGGGCCATTTTTTACAATACGCTATGAGCCCCATGTGGACACTAACAGACACTGACAAGATATTGAAAACGTGAGTTAAGAACCTTGATGAGAGATTACGTAAGCTGTTGGAATATGAAATTTGATCTAGAAATGAAAGAAAGTGAAGGATCTGTTAGGTAGGAAAGAAGTATAGGAATATTGGAGTTGGATCATAATACAGTTGGATAATTAAAATGATAGAAGTCTGAACATATTATTTCAAATTATTCTTTGAATAATATTTGGAGGTTATTGGAAAAGGAATTGTTAAGTCAGGCTGGCAATTGACATGGTGTGAAAAGAAAGACCATAAGTTAAATTCTGAAATCTGTATTGTATTAGAAGAGACAAGTTCAAGATTTGGAAAGAATATTTTAATCAAGTAAATAAAGTGTCAAAGAAACAACATCTAACTGATCCCTACTCATGAGCAAATAAGAGAAATAGCCTGGAAAGTAGTCAGACTAGAGGAACTCTAGGTCACAATTTTAGTGTTCACCAGACTTAGGACTTGTGTTCACCAGACTTAGGACTTGAAAAGAGTTTATGTAAAGTCGTTCCCTCATCAACAAGACATTTACTCAATTAAAAACAAGAATGGAGAACTGAAGATTTATGTAAAATTGTTATTCATATAATGGAGTTTTCAGATAACATGCCTGATAGGATTGGATAAAGAAAGGAGCAAGGTAGAGGATGATGATGGACTGAGTGAGTGAGTGAGTGAGTGAAGTCGCCCAGTTGTGTCCGACTCTTAGCGACCCCATGGACTACAGCCTCCCAGGCTCCTCCGTCCATGGGATTTTCCAGGCAAGAGTACTGGAGTGGGTTGCCATTTCCTTCTCCAAAATCAGATTTAACTGATTACAAATTAAACAAGAAAAATTAATTTCAGCATCTCCCAGTCCACTGAGGATAGGCTATGACTCTAATTTTCAACCCATTGTGGGTTTAGATAAAACCCTGGGTAGAGTATTCTGAAGTTCAACTTGGTAGTGAATGTGAAAGCCCTAATAGTTCCTGATTTAAATGAAAATGCCATATACAGTTTGATGGTGAAAGTGACTAGCATTTCTGCAGCAGCGGTTGAGTTAGTGTATCATAAGACTCTTTGAAATGAATATGAAACTTACTAGAACAGTGTGCTCTACACAGTAGATGTTGGGTGCATGCGTGCATGCTTGGTCACTCAGTCGTGTCCAACTCTCTGTGACCCTTTGGATTGTAACCCAGCATGCTCCTCTCTCCATGGGATTTTTCAGGCAAGAATACTAGAGTGGATTGCCCTTCCTTCCTCCAGGGAATTTTCCTGACCCAGTGATCAAACCCATATCAACCTGTGTCTCCTGAATTGCAGGTGGATTCTTCACCCACTGTGCCATGAGGGAAGCCCAGATGCTGGGTAAAGGGGCACGAATATAAGAAAGAAATGGTCATCCAACTATGAAAGGTGAAAGATTTGGTGATTCTACCATATGCAAGTTTAAAACAGTTGCAGAAATTTCATAAAGCTATTAACTTCCATTGAGCTTAGTTTCTTACTATCTTCTACAATATTTAACTTTCTGACAGTGCTGGTGGTAGTGAAGAAAAGAAATTACCTACTTATGTCCATTTTTAAAGGATAATTCAAGTATTCAATCTCAGTTATAACACTCATTCTATAGAATGTTCTTTGTTATCTGATATATTTGTAAACTTTGATTTTCTTGAGAGCAGAACATACATTTAATTTGTATTTGAGCTTCCAGTGTCTAACATAGCACCTAGCCCATAGTAGGTGCAGGAAGGGATATTATGTTTATTGCACAATTTAAGAAGCAAAGTATTTAACTAATAAACTTTCCCAAGGTTACAGTCATCACTTCAAAAGGTAGAGAGAGAAAAAGAAAAGTTGTTTTCACCATAGACTTTGCTGACTCAATATTTATCCATTGTATTTATATTTTTCTCTGTATGTGTTTTTCTGTCAATTTAGTTTCATTATGCTTTGAAGATTAGATTCTACCAAAGGCAATTGAGAACTGTTCTCACTTAATTAGGAAAGAGCTATTTGAGTCCTGATCCCCACCTTGAAAATTGTCTCATAATTGCTTTTATAGATAGATATAAAATACATCTGAAGATCTTATTACTATCATTTTGTTATTGTCAGTAATTACTTCACATTAGTAAAATCACTGAGTTAAGGTAAACTTGTATACAAAAGGTTGACAATTCCCTAGGCTTATCTCTCTTCTATAAATTATCTTTATTTCATGAAAATTTCTAGTGTTGTAAATATAATGTTGAACCAAATTGTTTGGGGACTTTTATTTTTCATTTTGTAATGTCACAAAAAGAAACTTATGCTTATGAATTTCTCATAACAAAGTTTTTTTTTTAATGCATCACTATTTCTGTCCTTTCCACCACCCTCCATCCCCAGATTGGAATTTCAATAAGAAAATAAAACCTACAAAATGAAAACAAAAATCAATCTTCTTTTATTTAGGAACAAATTAAATTGCCCTTCTAAAGTAATGATTTTTACCTTAAAGCAGTGATAACTATCTTGTTGCTCTGTCAAGGCTTCTCACCTTCTTATCTTACAACAGTTAACCTTAATAACGCCCTCACTTTCAAACTCTTCCTGACTTACGGCTCTTAAAGCACTTCTGTTAAGCTTGATCGTTTACTAACACTTGGTCTCTAATAGAGTCAGTGTTACTTTGAGGATTGTAAATGGATTCCACTGAAAATCAAGTTCTTCAGACACTGAAACTAATGTGTGTGTGTGTGTGTGTCTTTTCTAGTAATTGATATCTGTGTTAAATGGATTTTCACCATGTTATTGAAGCTTCCTCTAGACAAAATGACAGGATACCAAATTCTGATTTTCTTTTATTTTTTGGAGGGGTGGTCATTTCATATTTGATAATACCTAGTGAAAATGTTGATAAGTATATAAATAAGAATGCATGGCCTCATAATACCAAACTTTAAAAATATAGATTTTAATGCGTAAACTGCATTGTTAGAATCTGGAATTAACTTCTGTGCTTAGTCATTTTATCTGTGTGCAAAGGTCAACTATGGTACTAAGCTTTAATAATATGTCTAGTCATTAAAGAATTATGTACTACTTATATGAATGACATTTATTTTAGAATATACTTTTTTTTTTTGTAATTAGTAACTCCCTCCCCCAGTTGTTATGTTTGAAAATAGGAAAAATTATTATAGATTAGCTTTAAATTTTACAGCTATCCTTGATTTCATATTTATAAAAGTGAAAGTGAAGTCACTCAGTTGTGTCCCACTCTTCGCGACCCCATGGACTGCAGCCTACCAGGCTCCTCCGTCTGTGGGATTTTCCAGGCAAGTGTACTGGAGTGGATTGCCATTTCCTTCTCTGATCATGTTCCCCACCCCGCAAAAGGAGTTATAGCCCTCCTCCCTCCCTTAACCAATATTTACTGAGCCCCTCTATGTGCCAAGCATTTATTTTCAAATGAAGACAAACTGTTAATGATTCAAGCACTCAAGAAAACAAGGCAGTGCTTCCTTAGCAAGCCAGTCACTGCAATTCACTTTCATCAGTGCAGAAATTCCTTTCACCTACAAGTAATGTACATAATGAATACTGGTTTATTTACCTTTATGGTTCTGATCACTACACTTAGCAACCAAAGGAAATGTTAATTTTCTCAAATTAATGAGGTTAGTAGCAAAAGAGAATCCCAGGACTATACTCAATGTTTTTGTTTTTTTTTTCCTATAGTGTCCTGGACATTCTTATCATATCAAATGATAAAAATGGTCTCATTGATGACTTGTATTAAGTAGGCATAGTCCAAACAGCTTAAAAACCTAATTTACAAATAAATGAACTTGAAGGTGAAATTTTCAGATTACAATTTTTGTGGACTATTTATGAACATACAGTCAGTCCTTTCCCAATTTCCTGATAGTTTATTTTATGGCTACATTCCTGGCAACAAAAACACTACCCCAAGATGCCTATGTGATTCAGCTAAGAATAACCAGAAAAGTACATTTGGTGCCCAGAAATAATAATTTCTTGCAGCTATGCCTTCTTTGCCCTTCTATCCTTTAAGTTCAAGATTTTTGCTACAAGAGATGGCAGACCAACAGAAATCATAGGTGCTTCAAGACAACTTATTATGCGGCGGGGAAATATTTACAGAAAGTATTTTCTTCCTCTAAAAACAGCATCTTTGCATTTGTTATTCTGTACTAAGCACAGCTCTGAGATTTCTAGCAAACCAAGAATATTCACTCAGGTTGCTAGACATTTCTTTCTCTATTGTCTTCTGATTCTTCTTTCGTTCCCTATTTCATTGCATTCAAATTATGTATTTGTAAACTTTTGCTCACTTTTTTATTGAGCTATCCCACATAGGTATTTTGTTAAATGCCTTGCGTTGGGCTGAAATTTATGTTTAAAGCGCCTATTTAGGAAAGATTATTTCTCAAAAGCAAGGTCTGTGCAACAAATGGTATACCTACTGAGTAAAAGCAAAATTTTTAAACTAACGAGACTTGATGTGTTTAAGTTATACTTACAAAAGATAGCAAGAAAAAAGATAGCAAGAAAAAAAATGTTGTTTGTTTTCTGAAGAAAGGTCTTTTATTTCCTCAACAACTTTTTGACCATGATCCAAGTAAGTAATGCATTTTAGATTATACACATATACAAAACATGAATTACATAAAATGGCATTTAGCCTTACTATATTCAGTGCCCATTGATATTACCTATGCTAAGCCACAATCCATTAAATTTTACTCACACTAACGCACACCCAATTTGAAAAACATAGAAGCAAGAAATGGAATGCTTTTTATGAAAGGTAAATATTCACACCTCAATCAGCTCTATTCCATATGCATTAGCACTGGCTTTAAAGGATTCTCATAATAGTCCTTAGGCCATTGGTAGGCCAGAACACTTATTACCACTCCTTCTTGAATTGCAGTCCTATGCAAGTACAAAGGAACTGAGAAAAAGTGACTTGTGGGAAAAATACCAAAACTATTGGTAAAAAAAACATGTCAGTGATAATGACTTCTATTTGAAGCAACCTTCTCACCATCTTCTTACGGTAATAAAGGAAAAGAACCTCAATTTAATAAAATCTAACCCCCAAAAGGGAAAATCCTTTCATGATTTGAAAAGATGTCCATTATGTACACTACAAATGGGTTGAGCCCAGTTGTTTTTAAGTTATTAGTTTATTCTGAGTACCTTTATTCTTAGTATCATAACTGTGTCCACAGAATTATGTCATTTTGTCACAGCTAAATTGTAAAAAGTCAAAAATTTTCAACAATTATGGTCATATTATTAAAGAGAAAGAATCATTACATTAAGAGATACTTTTTGTACTCTGCTGTTGATGATTATGAACACTTCTCCACTCTCCAATGCTCTTAAATAAAATAAACAACCACAGTTCCATCTTGGATGCAAAATTTCAATTTAAGTATTTACTTTTCTAATAATCATAGGTTTAATAAATAAAAGTATTATTGTACTAAAGCCACTTAAGACAATTTAGTAGGCTCAGTTAAACAGGAGCAAGTTTTAAGAAGCCAACCAAGATTAGCTGGGATTTACAAAAAATAACCTTCATTCATGGGTCTGAATCAGAGAGATTAAAGAAACCAAATTAATAATTTATTTTGCTTATGATTTTAACACAACAAAGTTTGCTTTTCTTTAAGCAGTCTGAAGTCATTAAGCAAAAATTCTAAGATTATCAGCTGATGTAAAATTACTTAAAATTACTATAAAACTGCCCAAATTATTTTTTTTAAAGGAGGCATTAAAAATTTCTTCAAGAATTTAAAACTATTTATGAAGACTTTAAAAATAATTTTAAAATTATAGTGTAATTGTTAAGTATCAGCTCACACTGGTCAGACTGACTATCATCAAGAAGTCTTCAAATAATAAAAGCTAAAGAGGGTATGGAGAATAGGGAACCCTCTTACACTGCTGGTGGGAATGTAAATTGGCATAATCACCAGGGAAAACAGAATGGAGCTTCCTTAAAAAATATATAATGGACATATATATATAATATACTTATATATGCAGATAATGGAATTAGTCAAAAAAAGGAATGAAATATTACCATTTGTAAGCAACATGAATGAACCTAGAGAATACCATTACTAAGTGAAATTAAGACAAATATCATATCAGTGTAATAATTGTCTAACACTGTCTTTTAAAAGTGATTAAATAAATTCTTACCTAGAAATTCTTTGTGATGCCTTTTTAATTGGTGTTCCGACAAATGCCTCAGGCAGCTCTGGATCTGGGAGAGAATATGCTACAGGAGATGGTTCCTCTACTTTAGGACTATTGTAGTTATAAATGACTCCTTTAATTGTCTTATTTTGAAAAAGAAGTACCTTCCTGGTTTTATCCCTCAGGATCTTAGCTAACCAAATCAGAATAACTATGGTTGTTGTAAAGTAAGAGTTGTGGTTTTTGTTTTTTTTTTGTTTGTTTGTTTTTTGGCCTAAGATTGGGCTAGCTACTTATTAAAGTCATTTGAGATCTTAAAATATCAGAAACAACAGTGAAAAAGTGAAAGTGTTAGTCACTCAGCATGTCTGACTCTTTGTGACCCCATGGATTGTAGCCCACCAGGCTCCTCTGTCGGTGGAATTCTCCAGGCATGGATAGAATGGGTTGTCATTCCTTTCTCCAGAGGATCTTCCCAACCCAGGGCTCCAGCCTCCAACCTCCAAGGGGTGTGCTGCGTTGCTGGCAGATTCTTCACTGTCTGAGTCACAAGGCAAGCACAAAGCAACAGTAGCTACTGCTCCGTACAATGAGCACAGTATGTGTTAAGTCCTCTGCTAAATATTTTAAGTATTCTAACTTGCTTTATTTTCACAATTCTGTGAGGTAAGTATAAACCTCATTAAAAGAAGAGGAAGTAAATCCTCAGAAAAGTTAATTTTCTCAGTGTTACCATGACTAATAAATGGTAGATCAGGAACTCTGACTCAGATTCACTGCATGTTACATTTATAATTTCTGTACAGATAAGTGAAGGTTATTATGAGAAAAAATACAAATCCTAAATACAGAGAGAATCTCAGAATTAGGCACAGGTTTCTTTCCATCAAGCTGAAGGAGATTATTACCTTGCTGTTATATAATGAGTGGTGCAAGAATGAAAACACAGCTTCTCTTAAAGGTTGAGTAATATTTACTTTATAAACACATTCACCATTCTTTTGATTTAAGAAAAAATAGTTTTATCAGTACATATATAAATTTTAACTTTCAGTATATTGCATATTTAAAAACAGATACCACTGTTGGTTTATGAAAGGCATAGCAAAAAGGGTTTATAAATGTTGTATTGGAACATGAAGATGGCAGGATGGGAGACAGGCCTACTGTGGCAATGTTATATATAATCATTTAAATGTGTACTTAACACACGTACTAAAAATGTACCTGACCTACCCTTTCTGATTTTATAAGTGACTTAAAGAGATCTTTAAGTATCTATGACATCTGTTTTGATTGTTCAAACTAAAACAATTTTGAAGCTTATAAAATAGATTTGAAGCCAAGGCTGGGAAATTGAAGAGTCAATTAGTCATATTTAGAATCCGTTTCCTATGAAAGTCAAACAACAAAGGTATAAAACTAAAGAATGAAAGTTTCCGTAGTACTCTTCTTCTGCCCATTTGTTTTCTAACACCTCACATACAGTCTGGATACCATACTTTACAACAAAGCCCAATGTAAAGAAATAAGATATATTTGCAATGAATTGGAATAGGTTGAATATTACCTTATATCATAATCTACAGTGCTTTCTATTCTAAAGAATAGCCTTCTTTGAAGTATGGCTCTTAAGACTCTCTGCAAGACACGTATTCTATCACAATTCTCATCTCTTCTCTGATGGAGCAAATAGGTCAACTGATCTCTGCCTTTCAACTATGAATGAAAGTAACTTTGACTTGCATCTCATTCATCTTTTTGCAAGAATATAAAAAAGAAGCTGCGTGAAACTCAGCAGTGGCCTTTCCCATGGCAAGGAGTACAAAAAAATTTCCCCAGTTTGGAGTTATATTCAGTACTCTCTGCATGGCAATAAACTATTTTTTTCTGAGTTATTCAATAAAAGTGAAGCATCTCATAAGTTGTAATATATTTTTGGTATCATCGTAACTTCAACTTTATTCAACAATTTGTTTACCTTGGATTTGAAGTTCATTAGGGATGGTGAACACAAAACTTCTATGAAGCTTTATGTAATTCCTCAGTGTAAATAATTAATATTGAGTAGGCCAAAAAGTTTGTTTGGAGTTTTCAGTAACACCTTACAGAAAAACTCGAGCAAACTTTTGGCCAACTCATTTTTATAGTTGTTCTTTATACCTGAGATTCTTTCTCCAATGGTCAGTGAAATCAAACTATGTTTTCTGAATTACATCATAGTATAGCATAGTGTATTAAAGAGGTCAAATACTGGAGGCAGATTGCCTGAATTTTGAGTCTCAGCACCATTTGATACTTGCTGAGGGGCCTTGGTCAGTTTTAATTAATTGCCCTATTCTTATCTTTCCTCAATTTTCATTCAAGTTATGATAGTAAGAGTACTTACCTCATAGAATTTTTACTAGAATTAAATTTCTAGACACATGTTAAGCATTTAAAACAAGACTAACTTTAAATGCTCTAGAAGGTTTCTAATATCTCCATAATTATACACATTTTACTGTATTATATACATTGCTAGGCATTTAACCATACATCATAAGGATTTATACACATTCAGTTATACACTGTAAACATTTGTGTGTATCTAGCTACACACTACCAATAGTCTAGTTTTACATGTTTATACAACACGAGAAGGATTAGGTATAGTATTTCTAAATCTGCCTTAATAATGAAAAGGAGAATAAGAACTGGAAGCACACCCAGCATCTCTGTGGTTATGATAGAGTTAAGCTGAAAAGATAATTATGTTATCAAATTATTAAATTCCATTATTAAAACAATGATGTTCAAAATAAATTAAAAACATGAGGCTCTGTTTGAAGTTAAGGCCTTTTACATTTGTTGCTCATAACTGTGTAGTTTCCTTCTAAACATAGGGTGAAACAGCCTTTATGCAGCAGGTGAGAAAAGAAGTAAAATAAAAGGAAGAATTGAGATAGTAACTACACCGGGGACATCTGTTCCCCAAGATGTAGATGTTATTAATAGGTGAGTCTAGATTTTAAAGAGGTCAATATAGGTTGAAAATCTAAGCAAGGATTGAAGGATAAAGTGAAGTATATAAAATAAATAATCCAGAGGGAATAAAGCAGGGTAGGGCAGTACAGATTAAGAGAAGATTAAATTAAGACTTAAAATTTCAAAACATGTAATTTTTTAAGAATAAGCATATGGCATAATCTTGTATTTTGAAGATATTACCTTGAAAGCGAGCAAAAAGGTTTTAATGAAGAGAGATGATAAGATTTAAATGAGTGATATGATCCACAGTGTAAAAATATTGAAATGGGAGAGTTGGAATTGTCCTGATATGTTATGCAGACTTAGAAAGTTATTAGGAGTTGGTCATGTCGCATTTTCCAGGAATAAAACAGAGTTGAAACTTTTTTAAAATGTACTTTAGCACTAATGAACACTTGCTTCTTTTTTCCTTTGCTTTTTTCTTTAAGATTTAAAGTTCAGCTTACATTTTGAAAATGATTATAATGACTTTAAAATGTGTTTTATTGGGAATTGGCAGTTTGGTGGTTAGGGCTGCACTTTCACTGTTGAGGGCACCCGTTGGGAAATTAGGATCACGCAAGCTGTGCAACATGGACAAAAAAAAAAGGTAAGAATGAGCTTTGTTGTTGGTGTGTGCATGTGTGACTAAATTTGTGTAGAACATTAACCAAAAATGGACTGTTTGTTCAGAATATTTGTATTTTTCCAAAGTTTTTTTTCTGGTAATAATAATCATGACAAGAATCTCGTATTTACTTCAAATCTCTGATACTCTCCCAAAACATGTATTAAAAGTCAAGAGTTCATGTTCATTACTTCTCATTCTCTATGTGTTCATGTGAATTAACTTTCTGAAATATTAAAATTGCTTATATATCATAATTCATACATATATAAATTTGTAACACAATTTTTGGTTATTTTTCCATTAAAGTAAAAGATTTTTCATTGTCTGCAGTAATCTCCATTCACTTCCTTCACTCCCTTGGTTTTAATCCATATATATATATAGAGAGAGAAAGAAAGTTGCAATATTCTAATTTTTTTTTTTCAGAGAAGCTCAAAAAATATGTTATTATGTGAAGCATCCTGGTTTTTAAATGTTGGGGACTAGCTAGAGAGTTTCCAAAGCTTCTTGTAGGCTGTTACTTTATAAGCCAAATGGAGTATTGTTATCTGAAAGCTGATCTGCCTTTTGGCTGTGTATCCAGCCAAAAGACACGGCCAAGCCAATGACTGGGAGAAGGAAGAAGTTCTTACTTGCAGCAAGTAAGGAGAACACCAGAGATCTTTCCCATAGCAGTGTGTTCCCTAGCAGCAAAACTGAGGAAGTTTCAAGCTAAGGATATATATGCATATTCAAGAAGAGATTTGGGTGGTGTATGCATATTCATGCAGGGGCTTGAACAGAGAATTCAGCACAGATTCAGGACAAAAGTTGAGTCTAGGTTTTAGTTCAGTTAAGTCATGAGGGTCAGGAAAGGTCAAAATCATCATTTCTCATGTTCCAATTGGTCTGATAGTTGAGGCTGCATTGCGTGCATACTCTGTTATGTCTGACTCTTGCCATCGTGGACTGTAGCTGACCAGGCTCCTCTGTCCTTGGGATTCTCCAGGCAGGAATACTGGAGTGGGTTGCCTTGCCCTTCTCCAGGGGATCTTCCTGATTCAGGGATCGAACCTGTGGCTTCTGAGTCTCCTGCTTTAGCACAGGGCTTCCCAGGTAGTGGTTGAAGCTAGAGAGGGCTTTGAATTCTGCAAAACAACTCAAGAAAATCCTTCAGGCTAATCCTTACCATTAAGATAGCACTGAGACAGCCTTTACAACTGGTTTATTGTCTTTTCTGTTGTTACTTCTCTTGCCTGATAACAGTCATTTGTTCCTTAATATCCTTCATTGTGCCCAACTCTTCTCGACCCCATGACTATAAAGTCCATGGAATCAGAATACTGGAGTGGGTAGCCATTGCCTTCTCCAGGGGATTTTCCTAACCCAGGGATCTAACCCAGGTCTCCCACATTGCAGGTGGATTCTTTACCAGCTGAGCTAATAGAGAAGCCCAAGAATACTGGAGTGGGTAGCCTATCCCTTCTCCAGTGGATCTTCCTGACCCGGGAATAGAACGGGGGTCTCCTGCATTGCAGGCAAATTCTTTACCAGCTGAGCTACCAGGGAAGCCCTCTCTTGGCTGATAACAGTCATTTATTCTTTCATTCTTCTTTTCCTTTAAGATAATCAATGGTGAGTGATTTAATCAATCATGCCTCCCTAAAAATTCCTAAAACATGGGTTTTTGAGAGCTTCTAGCTTGGGTAACACATGGATGTGCTAAGATAAGGGTGGGCCAGGAAAGGATGCTTCTCTTGCATATTCCCCATAATTGGATCTCTTTTATTTGGCTGTTAATCAACTGAAGATCCAGTAAATAAATTGTTTGGCCTGATTTCTGAGAGCTGTTCGAGCAAATTATTGAGCTTAAAGAGGGAGCTTCTCATTTATACTTGATTAGTCAGAAAATTCCATGGACAGAGGAGTCTGGTGGGCTACAGTTCATGGGGCCGTAACGAGTCAAATACAACTGAGCATGCATGACCTTCAGTCAGAAGTACAAGTAACAAACTGTACTTGAAACTTGCATCAGAGATGGGGAGGAGAGGTCTTGTGGAATGAGCCCTTAACCTGTGAGATCTGATGTTGACTCCAGATAGGTATCGTCAGAGTTAAGTTTAGGACATGTATCCTGTGTCCATAAAGAACTGCAAGAATTGTTTGGTGTGGAAACATTACACATCTGGAGTAAAAAGTATGCTGTGAACATTAAACAGAAAAACAGGGATTTCCTTTCATCTGGTGTCTAGTGAGGTCATGAGTGTAGAGTGGTGTAGAGTGTAGAGCTGTGAATAGAGGAAATAGAAAAACGGTGAGTATTTTCCTTTCATCTAGTTATTTTGTAGTTATTTCTAACTTAATATGCCAAACATCTAGTTCATTCCTGTCAGTTTTTTATTTGTTTGTTTTATGATCCAGTGGCTACAAATGCTAGAACCTTACTTTTTTATTTTGAATAGTGATTCTACCAATTACTGTGTGAAACTTATGCAAGTCAACTAACATTCCTATGCATCAGTGTCCTCCTATGTAAAATGGATATTTCAATCACAGTCCAAGCAGGAACCACATGGTAATTTGAAAAAGAGACCTAAACTGTAATTTGTGAACTATAACGGGGATTGCTTACAACGGGTAAAAAGAGTTCTCGAAAAATACTGTAGTGCTAAGGAGTGTACCTGAGAAATACACCCCTCAGCCCTACATTATTTTTTGAGAACTCTCTTCACCTTTTATAAGTAATCTCCAAGGGTTTGGTTCAGATCTCATTAGCTATAATGTGATTCAGGTCTCATTAGTTATAATTAAATAGATTATAGAGAGGTTCTCTGGGGGATTCCAGGTCAGAAGGGATTCTGGTGGGTGGAGAGTGACAGTCAGGCCCGGCAAACGGGAATTAACTCTCTGGTGAGCTGTCACCTTGAGACCAGGAAATCGGCCCTGAGAGGTATCTCAGAGTCTCACTGGGAATAGTTCCATGGGGGTGCAGCCGAAACTCAGTGTGGGAGAGCCACTGAACCTTCACACGAACACTGGCGAGCATGCAGTCAAAGCAAGAAAAGAAGAGAAAACAAAACACAATTTAAAAGAGAACAGCAGGACTTTGAAGAGATGTTCTCCTTCAGTGTCCCCCCAGTGCTGTCCACCATCAAAGCTTAAACAGGGAGCCAACTGCAAAGGAGAAATATTTAATGCACCTACTCAATTTTCACAGACTAGACAAGGATGGTTGATATGAAAGTAAAGAGCAATAAATTGATAGTGTGTTAGTTTCCAAGGATATTCATAACACATACCACAATCTGGGTGGCTCGGAACACCAGAATTATTCTCTTATCGTTCTGGGGCTTGAAGTCTGAAATCGGTGTGTTGACAGGGCTGTTCTCCCTCTGGAATCACGAGAAGAGAATCTTTCCTTGCCTCTTTCAGCTTCTGATGGCGGTCACCCCCCTGTGACTGCATCACTGTAGTCTCCGCCTCTGTCTTCCCATCGCTTCGTCTTCTGCCAACTCTCATGTGGACACGCTTCGTGATAACCTGTGCAGTCCAGGACGGGTTCATCTCAAAATATTTAACTTATCTACATCTGAAAAGATCCCGTTACAAATACAGTCATGTTTCTTTGCAGGTTCCTGGGGTTAGGACCTACCTACGTGTGAGCCACCAACTAGCCTTCTGTTGGGGATTATAAGAACAGAGTTTAACTTATAAAACTTCTTAATGATAATAAAGTAATCATGTAAAATACTCAGAACAGTGTCTTGTTCATAACAAGTACTTACAAAGTGTTTGTTGTCGCTGTTATCATCATCATCACCACCACAATCCCAACATGGTGGTCATTGTTCTATCCAGCTGTCTCTCTGATTCTTCCCCACTCACTGGTCTTCTCTTTATTTGATAGATAGTATAATTATATGATCATTAGAAATTGTATCCTGAGTCTATATTAAATAAGTGGCCTTGAGCTGAATTTCCAAAATGGAGATATTTTATTTCACTTAACTTATATGCAAACAGACTTAGTCTGATTGCAGATAAAGAGATTAAACCTTATAGAAGTTACATAATGTTTTGTGTCACTTGCTAGATGGTGACATCATTTAGTTTAGCCTTTGTAATACAGTATTTAATTACTATTACCACTACTAGTACTAATTACTACTTTTTTAAAAAATTGGAGTACAGTTGCTTTATGATGTTGTGGTGTTTTCTGCTCTATAGCAAAGTAAATAAGCCATATGTGTATGAGTAGCTGATTTGCTCCTTTTTAGATTCCCTTCCCATTTGGGTCACCAGAGAGTATTGAGGGGACTTCCCTGGCGACTCAGCAGTAAAGAATCTGCCTGCAATGCAGGAGACTTGGATTCAATCCCTGGGTCTGGAAGATCTCCTGGAGGAGGGCATGGCAACCCACTCCAGTACTCTTGCCCAGAGGATCCCATGGACAGAGGAGGCGGACAGGCTGCAGTTCACAGGGTCACAAAGGGTCGGTCACGACTGAGGCAACTAGACAGCAGTGGCAGGGCGTTGGGTAGAGTCCCCTGTGCACACCGTCGGGTCTCATCTCTAACTTCTACTTTTCTTGTTACTATTATCCTCATGAATGATGTAGCTATCTACAGTTAAAAAACACACATTAAAGAGTTCTCTGTCTCCCTCATTTCCCTTTTTCTCTCTTTTTAATTAATTAACAGTTCTTGGAAATCTGTCAATTAAAAAGAAACACAATTTCCTGAATCAGCTTTCTCTCTTAATTACCTCTATAATCACAATACTCCCTTAACCGGTGTCTCTAACTTTTGTCTGTCATCCTCAATCTTTATTCCACATAGCAAATAAAAAATTTTTTTTTGTGAAACACAGATCTATTGTCACTAAACTGCTTTAAATTTCTTTAATAATTTTTAAGGTTTTCCAGTATCTGGAACCAAACTGTTTTTTAGCCTTTTCTTCTGACTGTATAAGCTGGGCTGCTCCCACAGAGTACTATTAATGATTTCTCCAAAAATATCATAAACCCTTCATATTTGTTCACAGAAGTTCCCCTTTCATAGTATTTGGAATCTAAATCCAGCTCAAATATCAGCTCTTCTATAAAGTCTTACTCTAAATCTCAAAAGATAAAACTTCTATCTTATGCTCAGACCAGGTATGATCTTTGATTTCTCTGCAAGGAGCACCTGATTAATGGACCATATAACTAGAAACCTAGATTCTTTCTCCTAGGCAGTGTTTGGATGCTCTTCTGCACTTTTCTGAAAGTAAGGACATAAAATAATGTTGTATTTTATCAAATGACAAAGACTAAACAAAAGTCTTTGTTTTTTTAAACAAAGGGTCCATGTTTAATAAATATTTATGATTTATAATATTTTGCTTCATTGTTTATTTACCTCAGATATCCCCAAATTTCTTTTCTTGAATAATGCATATCAGATTATTCTAATTTTCTCTATCCTTTCCAGGAAAGAAATGAAATTCAATTACTTGAATTTGCTTTACAGTACATTTTTATAGTGATTTATGTAGTATACATATGTATGTATGTGTGGTGTGTGTGTTATATATTATGTGTAGTGATTTATTTAAGTTGTAATGGATTTCACAGTCAGAAGGCGATTAAATTTAAAAAGGTAATATAAGTATTGTTGGTGTTCTGTTCAGTTGCTAGGTCATGTCCGACTCTCTGTGGCCCCATGAACTGCAGCATGCCAGGCTTCACAATGTCTTTCATTATCTCCAGGAGTTTGCTCAAACTCATGTCCATTGAGTCGGTAATGCCATCCAGCCATCTCATTCTCTGTCACCTGCTTCTCCTCTGCACTCAATCTTTTCCAACATCAGTGGCATTTCCAAGGAGTCGACTCTTCATATCAGGTGGCCAAAGTATTGGACTTTCAGCTTCAGCATCAGTCTTTCCAATGAATATTCAGGACGAATTTCCTTTAGAATTGACTGGTTTGATCTCCTTGCTGTCCAAGGGATTCTCAAAAGTCGTCTTCAGCACCACAATTTAAAATCACCAATTCTTCATCACTCAGTCTTTTTTATGATCTAACTCTCACATCTGTATATGACTACTGGAAAAACCATAGCAAAAAAAAAAAGTATAAAGCGATATGATTTTTTTCCATCTTTTATAACTATTCCACTCTTTTCTTATGGGTGTCCTCTCTTTCTTCCTCCTCCTCCCCTTCCCTTTCTTTCCTCCCTTAATTTTGTCTAAAGATGTTTCATAGTATGTGCTTGCATAAAGATATTTCATAGTATATTTTTATCCAATATATAGAATAGAATATTTTATCTGAGCCAAGAGCTGTGTTTATACATAGTAATTAGATTCATATCCTTTCTCCAACATACCCTTTAACCTTTAGAGATTTGATGTCACTAATGAATTTGGCTATGTGTTTTATATGTTTGCATAAAAGAATTTACCTGGGAGGGGAAAGCCTACGTAAAAGAAGTAGAATTTGGGCCTCCTTTATTTGAGGACTAATTTTTAATTAACGTCATTATTGAGATAATTAGATATGTAGCTTTAATAAAGAATATGGAGAATGTATGTATACTTTACCCAGGTTCCTTCAGTGGAACATTTGCAAAAGCTACAATAGAATATGGCAGCCAGGATATTGGCATTGATATATATACCAATTTTATTTCAAGTTCCCCATTTGTGCATGTGTGTGTGTTTAGTTTCTTACACAGCTTCATCTGTAGGTTGGTTATCCACCATCACAGTTAAGATACTAAATATCTTTGTCACCACAAAGATCGCTTGTGTGGCCTTTTCATAAAACTATAGCTTCCTTCCATACCATCCCTCCTTCTACCATTTCTAACCCTTGGTAACTGCTGATCTTGTCTCTATAAACCTCTTGATTTAATAATGTTGATACCGACAAGAGCTAGATTGTTTCTTGAGTCTGCTCACCAAGAAGGTAGAGCGTTTATAGGCTAGGTGCTATGGTGTATATAAGAGGAGCATTCGTTCAAGTCCATGGTGGCTGATGCGAGAAAAAGTGTGGACTCAGCAATCCTCATGGCAACCTGTGCCACAGACAACTGACAGTAAGAATGAATCTGAAACCTGGTGAATTGTGCAGTCCCAACACATGTAATATCGGTGATTAAGCAAAACACCCCTGAAGAAAGCACCATTTTAACTTGAATTACAGGGAATTCACTTGTCCACCATGTATTTATTATACTGTTGACATCCTGGTGGTTCCACCATGTGCATGAGGGACAGTGATCCCTATCAGGGCCAGTCATCTTAATTAAGTTGATCCATCAGCCTTCAACAGAGTGACCCCCGTGCTTCCATGATAGAGGTACCAAAAACATCAAGAATAAGTGACTTTGTCAGAGCCTCAAATCTCTTGGGAAACCCAGCCGTTTGGCCAAGGGTAGCGACAATGGTGAGGGTAAGCACTGCATGTAAGATCATACCTTTTAAGTTCCAGGTACTTTGGGGCCACCAACTTCTTCAAATAATTTAGCCTCTTCTTTTTTTTAAAGTGGAAATGGTTATTTATTAAATATATGTAGTTAGTGTGAAGGAAAATAAACTATTTTATTCATTTTAAAGTTTTTTTTAATTAATTTAGTTGGAGGATAATCACCTTACAATGTTGTGACGGTTTTTGCCATACATCGACATGAATGCACCTGTGTCCCCTGACCCAGAAACCCCTCCCATCTCCCTCCCCACCCCGTCCCTCTGGGTTGTCCCAGAGCACCAGGTTTGCGTGCTCTGCGTCATGCACTGAACTTGCTCTGGTCATCTGTTTTCCATAAGGTAATATACATGTTTCAGTGCTATTCTCGCAAATCATCCCACCCTCGCCTTCTCCCACAGAGTCCAAACTTCTGTTCTTAAATCTGCGTCTCTATTGCTGCCTTGCATATAGGATTCTCTTTACCATCTTTTCAAATTCCATATATATGCAATGATACACGTTATGGGTGTTTCATTTTCTGACTTATTTCACTCTGCATAATAAGCTCTGGTTTCATCCACCTCATTAGAACTGAATCAAATGTGTTCCTTTTTATAGCTGAGTAATGTTCCATTCATGACAAATAGATGGGAAAACAATGAAAACAGTGAGAGACTTTATTTTTCGGGGCCCCAAATTCCCTGCAGATGGTGACTGCAGCCATGAAATTAAAAGATGCTTGCTCCTTGGAAGAAAAGCTATGATCAACCTAGACGGCATATTAAAAAGCAGAGACATTGCTTTGCTGACCAAGGTCTGTCTAGTCAAAGCTATGGTTTTCCTAGTAGTCATGTATGGATGTGAGAGTTGGACTATAAAGAAAGCTGAGTGTGAAGAATTGACGCATTTGAACTGTGGTGTTGCAGAAGACTCTTGAGAGTCTCTTGGACTGCAAGGATATCCAACCAGTCAATCCTAAAGGAAATCATTATTGAATATTCATTGGAAGGATTGATGCTGAAGCTGAAACTCTAATACTTTGGCCACCTACATGAAGAACTGACTCCATGGAAAAAATCCTGATGCTGGGAAGGATTAAAGGCAGGAGGAGAAAGGGGACAATAGAGGATGAGATGATTGGATGGCATCACCTACTCAGTGGACATGAGTTTGAGCAAGCTGTGGGAGTTTGTGATGGACAAGGAAGCCTGGTGTGCTGTAGTCCATGAGGTCACAAAAAGTCAGACACTACTGAGTGAATTGAATGTTCCATTGTGTTTATGTATCACAACTTCCTTATCCATTCATCTGCCAGTGAACATCTAGGTTGCTTCCATGTCCTAGCTATTGTAAACAGTGCTGCAATGAAGTTTGGGGTGCATGTGTCTCTTTCAATTCTGATTTCCTTGGTGTGTATGCCCAGCAGTGGGATTGCTGCGTTGTACGGCAGTTCTATTCCCAGATTTTTTTTAAGGAATCTCCACACTGTTCTCCATTGTGGCTGTACTAGTTTGCATTCCCACCAACAGTGTAAGAGCATTCCCTTTTCTCCACACCCTCTCCAGCATTTATTGTTTGTAGACTTTTGGATAGCGGCCATTCCGATGGGCGTGAGATGATACCTATCCTCTTCTTTCTAAAGGAGTATATTACAGAGGCCGTGTCTTCTTCCCTCTGTGTAATGGTGGCATGCATTGTGTACCCATGTGCAGTAGCAGTGTTCATGTTCTCCCATCATTTCACAGTTTTGGGGTACACTGAATGTAACAGCAGTGGTGAAAGTGGGAACAGTAACAGTGGCGATGGATGTTATGTCATGAGACTTTTCAGCGCAGCTCTCATCGAACTCAGTAGTTTTTCGGCTCCAAAGGTACATCTGTGCTCCTCCTGTGCCATCAAACGCTGAGAGGAACCAAGGCTGGTAGCTGCATTATCAGCAAGCACCCTGAGATTTAGGGAAATGTCAAGGGACGTGGTTCTGGGAACACTTTTCTTGCTAATTTGGATGGGGGTTCAGAATCTTAATGTATGGGTGGCCTTATTTATGCCCTAGGGTGGTGATAATTCAGCATACTAGAAACATATTTCAATAAAGAATTTAGGCTAATAGAGGGCTTAATTAGCATATGTTCATATTTAATACTGACTTTTATCTGCTTGTGTCGACTAATTTTGCTCTGATTAGCTAACCTAGAAGTTATTTCAAACTTAAAATGTTCTTGTACTCTATCGCTGTTTTGATTCTATAAACTTGCCATTAGTCAGTGTTACATGAAATAAATAATCTTAAGATTTCGTAAAGGATGGGTTTACTTGGGTGGGCTTCCCTGGTGGCTCAAATGGTAAAGAATCAGCCTGCAATGCATAGCCCTAAAATAACAGGCCAGCCTTGTGCCAGGATTGATTTCTTTTTAAATTTTCTTTGTGAACACCTGTAAACTCATTATACTATATAGCAGACATTGTATAGTGTGATAACATGAAAAAAATATTTCTAAAGGGAGTCAACTAGACTAGGGGCTTCCCGTGTGGCTCAGTTGGTAAAGAATGCCTGCAATGCAGGAGACCTGGGTTTGAATCCTGGGTCAGGGAGATCTCCTGGAAAAGGAAGTAGCAACCCACTGCAGTATTCTTGCCTGGAGAATCCCATGGACAGAGGTGCCTGGCAGGCTATTAGTCCATGGAGTCACAAGAGTCGGGCATGACTTAGCGACTAAACCACCAACCACCTACTAGATTAGAATTTAACCCTCTGAAAACCTTCAATTCTCCAAGTAATTTTTATTTAGCTTTATTTCAATGATGATAGAATTCGTTAAAAGACAGAAGCTACAGAAACCGAAATCATAGAAGGAAAGAGGGTGGTTGGTGGAATAGGAGAGATGGTGTTTAGGGGTACATGCTTGCGACTAGTAGATAAATAAGTCCTGGAGATACAATATACAGTACAGTGATTATAAGCAATAACACTGTATTAGAAACATTAAACTTGATTATAGGCTAGATTCTAAGTGTTCCCAGCACTAAAAGAAATGGTAATCATGTGGTGTGATAGACGTGTTAGCCAACATTATTGTGGCAATCATATTGCAGTATAAATATATCACATTATTATGTTGTACACCTCAAACTACACAATAGTGAAGTGAAGTGAAAGTCACTCAGTCATGTTCAATTCTTAGTGGCCCCATGGACTATAGTCCACCAGGCTCCTCTGTCCATGGAGTTCTTCAGGCAAAAGTACTGGATTGGGTAGCCAATCCCTTCTCCACGGGATCTTTCTGACCTAGGGATTGAACTCAGGTGTCCTGCATTGCAGGCAAATTCTTTACAGATTAAGCCACCAGGGAAACCCAACTTATACAATGTTGTATGTCAAATATAACTTAATTTAAAAAAGAGCACTTTTATTAAAAAGATATATAAATAAAAACATGTCAAAAAGACAAAAGCTAGTACTAGTTAAATTTTTCTTTACTGATATCCAGATATTTGAACCTAAATTATAGGATCTAAAAATAGGCATACTGAACAGTTAAACAAATCAGTTAAATGAATATCAAAATAATGCAAAAAGACAAGCATTACATAAAATAATGTAGGTATCTATCACTTTGAATTTCCTGTCACTGAACTATACTCCTATTCTGCTGTAAGGAAAAAAATCCCAAAGCACTGTAAGGGGAATTAGGGTATAATGATTAGACTCTGAGACACTATATCCTACAGTTACAAACATACATGTCTCTGAGATTTTCCTGTTTTGCTCCGTGGGGTACCAGACTAATGGAATTGACTGATTTGGGATTTTGCTAGAGATAAATAAGAAAAGAGGAAGGGGGAATTGCAGCACCTGACCTCTGAGAACTGACACGTCTCATAACTCTGAGAAATAACGAGAAAGCCAATGAGACACTAGCAGATGATGGCAGGAAGATGACTACCCACCAGCAAAGCAGCAGGAAGGATGTGGTTGTGTTTGAGGAGGGTTTCACTGAAGAAAATCCCAACAGAAATGGGTGGAACCCCTGTTCTGGGCAGTCACTGAGATACTGAATGATGAGATGTGTGACTGCATATGCACATGGGCAGATGTCGTGAGTCTTCTTAAAGCATGCTTCATGGTCAAGTCTCATTGATAATAGAAACTGCATCATCCTGCTGTGGAAAAGGCTTCAGATGGTATTACTGATGTACTATACACTTGCATAGAACGGGAAATGTTACAGAATAAAAGGGTGTATAGTTATGAGAAGGTGAACAACTGTTTGCTAATCCTTAAGACACCTGGATAAAGCACCACTTTTGTTTCTTAGCATTTTGCAATTTTTTAAAAAAATCAAAACAGAGTGGTACAGGCAAATAACAAGTTTATTCTTTCTCTGAATGGACCACATGAGGAAATAAAGTAACTAGGCATAATTAAACATCACCCCTAATTCATTCCTCACCTTCTTTCTGATATTATAGACTTGGGGAATATAGAGTTCTACTTGCTGGTATGGATAGAAAGCAGTGGTGTTCTAAAGAAAGCCAATATCACATTCTTTGCTGAGTGTTTTCTTTTAAAATAGTACCCTGAAGTGTAAGGATACTTCTCTGGCTTGTCCAGAACAAAGTTAAATTTTAGCCTACGTGAGAAAAAGACTGTAGGCCTCTTAATGTATTCTGAGGGAGGAAAATCAAATACTGTAAGTTTATATTCCTAGAGAAAATGTAGAGAATAGTTAGATATATTATTTATCCTAAATGCAACTCTCACCCTTTTAAGCATTTTGGTTTTTTAATCTCTGATTGATGATCTTTGATGTCATCATCTTTGATTGTCATTGTTTTGGAATGCCACAAACCATGCCCATATAGGATGGCAACCTTAATGTGTGTGTTCTGACTGCTCCACTGACCCTGTCTCTTGTTCTCTTGCTCCTTGGTCTTCCTTTGGTCTTCCTTTCTTCCTGAGACACGGCAGCATTAAAATTAGGCTGATTAATAATTCTACACTGGCCTCAGTTCAGTTCGGTTGCTCTGTCGTGTCTGACTCTCTGTGACCGCATGGGCTGCAGCACGCCAGGCTTCCCTGTCCTTCACCAACTCCTGGAACTTGCTCAAACTCATGTCGGTGTGCCATCCAATCATCTCATCCTCTGTCGTCCCCTTCTCCTCCTGCCTTCAGTCTTTTCCAGAATCAGGGTCTTTTCCAATGAGTTAGTTCTTCACATCACATGGCCAAAGTATTGGAGTTTCAGCTTCAGCATCAGTGCTTCCAGTGAATATTCAGGACTGATTTCCATTAGGATTGACTGGTCTCAGTTCAAGTGAAAGGACATCTCTCACTTTAAATCAAAAACTAGACATGATTATGTTTACTGAGGAAGACATATTAAAAGCCAAAATAGGCCAAACCTTGCATCTTGCACCAAACAGCAAAGTTGTGGATGCAAAGCAAGTTCTTGAAGGAAATTGAAAGTTTTATTCCAGTGAACACATGAATGATGATAAAGCAAAACAGCCTTATGGAGAAAGTTTTAGTGTTCTCGATAGAATACCAAACCAGCCACAATATTCCCTTAAGCAAAAACCTTATCCAAAATAAAGCCGAAACTCTCTTCAATCCTCTGAAGGCTGAAAAGAGTTGGGAAGCTAGAGAAGGATAGTTTAAAGCTATCAGAGGTTGGTCATGAGGTTTAAGGAAAGAAACCATCTCCATAAAACTGCAAGGTGAAGCAGCAAATGTTTATGTAGAAACTGCAGCAAGTTATTCAGAAAATTTAGCTAAGATAATGAAAGTGGCTACATGAAATAACAGATTTTCAGTGTAGATTAAAACAGCTTTATATTGGAAGAAGATGCCATCTAGGACTTTCATAGCTGGAATGGAGAAGCTAATGCCTGGCTTCAAAATCTCAAGGATGGGAAGGGCTAATGCAGCTGGTGACTTTGTTGTTCATGTACCATCATGAAAACCCTAAGGCACTTAAGAACTATGCTTAAGTTACTCTGTACAGAGTACAGAAACAGGAAATTATGACCCATCATCAGGAGAAAAATTATGAAACTAATACAAAGGGATTTTAAAGGAGTTATCATAACTATGTTCCATAAAGATGTATAGGGGACTGAAACAAGGAGAAACAGAAGATGATAAAATACCAAGGCATGTGATTCAAAGTATTTGGGAGTTGAGATATGGGAGAGCCACTCCAAAGAGAGCTGCAAGAGATGCAATTTCATCAAAGCCAAAATTTCAATAAAAATGAGGAAGTGAAAGAAATACTCAAAAAGAGGTTAAGGACTTAGATGATTGATAGTGTGGGTTCTGAGGGGCATATTGATGCTTGCTTAGAATTCTCATCCCTGTGGGAGAACTCTGTGATATAATTATTTTCCAGTTTGTGAATCACCCACCCAGTGGGTACGGATGGGATTTGATTTGATCACAACTGCACTCCTCCTACCATCTTGTTGTGATTTCGGTGTTTTGATGAGAGGAGGTGTCCTTCTACTGTGCCATCTTGTCTCCAAACTCATATTCTCATGTTAGAATAAAGAATTTGTTTATGAAGACTGCAAAATTCCAATCCATCTCATAGACTTTGTGAGAAATATTCACTTTTTTTCTTCAGTGTTCGGACAAAATATTTCCCTCAAAAACATAATACTGAAACACTCTTCATTTGAACAGTGAGATACTGAGATAGAATGTTGACCACACCAACGGTATGGTTATTCCCAGTTCTAAAACTGGAACTGTATGTGCTCATAAACTGAGAAGATTTATAAGTTTCTTGTAGGTGTGTACTGATATATCAGTATGATTTTAATTAGCATTTTTTAATGGTTAATGATGCTGAATTTCTTTAAATGTGCTTATATTCTATTTATATATATTTTTGGTAAAATATCTGCTCATGTATTTTGCCCATTTTCTACTTGATATGTTTTCTATGAATATTCACTGTCAATGTTTGAGAATCTTTTATTTAAAATATTAGGCATTTTTTCATATACATGGTTTCGAATATATTTTCCATCTATAGCTTTTCTTTTAATCCTCTTAACATAAGCTT
The DNA here is from genome assembly GCF_019320065.1 of Cervus canadensis. NCBI lineage: Eukaryota > Metazoa > Chordata > Mammalia > Artiodactyla > Cervidae > Cervus > Cervus canadensis. Next base: position 4,782,916 of record NC_057410.1, read on the forward strand.
TGACAGAAGAAAAGGTTTTTCATTTTTAGTGAATTTCAATTTATCAGTTTTTTTTTTCCTTTTGTGAATAGTGTTTTGAATGTCATGTCTAATAACTCTTTATTTAGCGCCAGGTCCCAAAAATTATCTTCTATTTTTGTTTCTAAAGCCTGATAGCTTTACGTTTTATATTAAAATCTGTGATACATATTGGATTACTTATTGTAAAAGATGTGGCATTTAGCCTGATACTCTATTTTTCTAAGTGTATATATATGTCTGTCTGTTCCATCATTATCATTTGTTGAAAAGGCCACCCTTCCTTCATTGAATTACTTCTGGAATTTTATCAAAATAAGTTGAGTATATTTCTGTGGGTCTGTTTCTAGGTTCTTTAATCAGTTTCAGTGATCTATGTCTGTCCCTTTGCCAATATCACACCTCCTCGATTGACTATATAGTAAACCTTAACGTCAGTAAGAATGATTCCTCCCACTTTACTCTTCTTTTTCAAAATTCTTTTAGCTATTTGAAGCCCTAAGCCCTTCCATATAAATTTTAGAATAAATTTTTCTATCTCTCCAAAAAACCTTGCTGAAGACTTTTATGGGAGTTGCATTAAACATATAAATCAACTTGGGGAGAGTTGATACCTTTAGTGCATTGCATTTTCCGATATATGTACAGCATATGTCTATTTAATCTTCTTGAATTTCTTTCATAGTATTTTATAGCTTCTAGCATACAGAATCTGTCTGTATATGTTTGGGTGGATTTGTCACATTTTTCATTTGCTTTGAAGTTATTATAAATGATTTTATGTGAATGGAATATTTTTGACTTTACATTTTAGATAGCTTCTACTGTATACAATGTAAAGGAGACATAAGAGGAAAGACAAGAAGGAAACGAGAAACACTGCAAGTGGGAAGATCAATAACAAGAATCTTGTAATACTCTAAGTAAGAAATTATTATGGCCTCTGCTACATTTGTAGTAGCAGAAGTAGAGATAAATTGATTTTAGTCTCAGCATGTTGAAATGCTTATGAAATATCTAGATAATGAAAATTATGATTTGGAATTTACAGAGACAACATAAGTGAAGGTGTAATGTTGAATGTCATTGATATTTATAGAGTAGTTGAAATTCTGTGTGTATACTTCTGCTTGTGGAGACTAGACAACAAAAACCAAGAAACTGATCATAGTTGGATTTATTTAAAAAAAGAAAAAGAAAATGACCAGTCTGTAAAAGAAACACCAGCCAAAGAGCTTAAACAGGAGTGTTATGGTATGGAGGAGGAGGAGATCACACCAGATCACACCATAGGAGATCACAACAGTCAGGGAAAGGAATTTCCAAAAGTAGTGAGCAAAGTCAACTTCTTTAAAGAATGGAATATGACAAGTAATGATGCTTTTACATAGCAGTCCTGATGTAGATAGCATTCAGAAATTAAGGCTGCAGGTCTAGTTCTGTCACTTACTTGCTGTGTGACCTTGGGCAAACTGCTTCTTCTTCCCCTATCTCACCTTCCCTATTTTCAAACCATAATAATAGCTATATTTATTTTAGAAGTTTTTATGAAGTTCAAAATTGGCTAACATAGATAAAGTGCTCAGAATAATGCTAGGCATACAGCAAACGGTTAAAAAATACATTAATTGTTATTGTGAATTTGTCAAGTGATGCCTTGAGAACATAAACCCTTCTCAGAACAAGACGCAGACAAGTTCACACTGTAACCCTGATAGGAACAAGATGAGGACAAGGCCCTTCATGTCTATAAAAATAACAAGCCTTCTTCTAACCAAAATCAGTGATTACCCCTTGTTTATTAAGGACAACTCTAGTCCCTGTTTAGTTCTCCCATCTCCTGGATAATAATCAAGAAATTAAATATTCAAATTGAACCTGCTTCTTAACAGATCTAATCCAGGCTTCCAATTCCTTAAAAATAATATCTGAAAAAAAGAGGTCAATAATCTCTAAAGTCATGTGATGTTGAGGTCCTTTTAATTGAAAGTTAATTGTCTAATATTCTCAACAGGACATACCTAAACTAGCAATCTCTAATATTTCTGTATTATATTCTTACCCCACACAACCAAATAATTGAGGGAGGGTGATGGGCGGTCATGGACCTCCAATCCTCACTATCTTTTTCTTTTTCTCATCTGAAAATGTTTCAGCATACTGCAAGTTCAATTTGCCTTTCTACTGAGACTATCCTACTTGAAGCCAAGTGTTTTCTAATTGGCCATTACTTGTTTTCGTCACTTATTCATCAAATATTTTGGAGCACTTTCTGATGCAAAGTATGATGTTAGGTAAAGGGTATATATTGCTGAATAATGATGATTATGATAGTAATTATGATAACATTGATGTTCACTAGTCAAAATCTTTAGAAACACAACCGTAGTGAAATAAATTCAGTTTTAATTAACCTGCTGCAAGAAGAAAGGACTTAATTCAAGGAAATGTGGGGATTTCTCAGTAAGGGGAAGTTTGGAGCAGCTTTTTACAGGGTTTTAAAATTTCCTGGATCTTTACAGAGTTCCAAATAAGAATTTATTCTACATGTCTAACAGTTAAACAGTTTGAAAAGGACAGATTGAGTTAACTTCAGGGGCTCATCAAAACTCACAATAAATGAAATTATTAAATTGAAATTAATTAATCATAATGGAATACAAGAAAATCAAGAGAATTCCAGAAAAACATCTACTTCTGCTTCATTGACTACACAAAAGCCTTTGACTCTGTGGATCAAAACAAGCTGTGGAAAATACTTAAAGATATAGGAATGTCAGACCACCTTGCCTGTCTCCTGAAAAACTTGTGTGCAGGTCAAGAAGCAACAGTTAGAACTGAACATGGAACAATGGACTGGTTCCAAATCAGGAAGGGAGTACATCAGGGCTATATATTGTCACCCTGCTTATTTAAACTAAATATGCAGAATACATTATGCAAAATGCTAGGCTGGATGAACTACAAGCTGGAATCAAGATTGCAGGGAGAAATATCAATAATTTAAGATATGCAGACAACACCACCCTTATGGAAGAAAGCAAAGAGGAACTAAAATGCCTCTTGATGAAAGTGAAAGAGAAGAGTGAAAAAGTTGGCTTAAAGCTCAACATTCAGAAAACTAACATCATGGCATCCGGTCCCATCACTTCATGGCAAATAGATGGGGAAACAGTGGAAAAAGTGGCTGACTTTAATTTTTTGGTCTCCAAAATCACCTCAGATGGTGACTGCAGCCATGAAATTAAAAGACATTCCTTGGAAGAAAAGCTGTGACAAACCTAGATGGTGTATTAAAAAGCAGAGACATTACTTTGCCAACAAAGGTCCATATAGTCAAAGCTGTGGTCTTTCGAGTAGTTACGTATGTATGAGAGAGTTGGACCATAAATAAGGCTGAGCACCAAAGAATTGATGCTTTTGAAGTGTAGCACTGGAGAAGAGTCTTGAGAGTCCCTTGGATGGCAAGGAGATCCAACTAGTCAATCCTAAAGGAAACCAATGCTGAATATTCATTGGAAGGACTGATGCTGAAGTTGAAGCTTAAATGCTTTGGCCACTTTGATGCGAAGAGCTGACTCATTGGAAAAGACCCTGATGCTGGGAAAGATAGAAGGCAGGAAGAGAAGGGGACGACAGAGGATGAGATGGTTGGATGGCATCACTGACTCAATGGATGTGAATTTGAACAAACTCTGGAAGATGGTGATGGACAGGGAAGGTTGGTGTGTTGCAGTCCATGAGGGTCACAAAGAGTTGGACAGGACTGAGTGACTGGACAACAATGGTCTTCTTACATTAAGAAAGTAAGAAAGTTTCTTTTTTCAATTTATCTGTAAAATAAGTATATACATAACCATTTAATAATGTTATGGTGAGAATTAAAAATAATATATTAAATAAACTGTATCTTGTGGTGTTTCTGCCGCTTAGTAAACCCCCAGTACATGCTAACTGCTTTCTATTTCCTGCCTAAAAAGTGACCAAGCTGTAGTTATGGAGTCAAGTCTCAGCTCATTAAGCCATGTTTACATCACACATTAAATATTTAAGCTGGTAACTTTCTTTAATGCAATAGAATCTAAAGGATTTCCACAACCGTTTAGACAGAGTGTTACTTAAAAGTTAATTCCAGCCTCAAATATCAACTTACCATATTAAAAAATTTTTGCTCTAGTTTTCCTGAGCTTCAGAACTAGATTTAATTGATGACATATATGTGCCTAATTGGAAAATGTACCTTTGCTACAGATAGTAGTACATGAAATTTTGTACATATTTGTAATCTTTTTTTTGTAATGTAAACCTTTGCTTAAAACATTGGTCATCAAAAAGTCTAATTTATAGATTTTGTGAGAAGTGATGGTTTGCATTTTTTTATTGTTTTTCTATGACAAATATAGAACTATTTGATTCAGGTATATATTTCATATTTTTCAATTAAAACCGGCACTTTTAAAGCTTCTTTTTTTGAGCAAAGGCAACATAATAAACTATTTTTATTCTTTCGCTTGAAGGCAGGTTATTCTGTTTGCTTAAATTGTTCAATCACTCTTTAGAACCATCCGGCATTCTGCCTGTTTCTTCTGCCTAAAACAAGCAGTCAATTTTAATTAACTTGGTGCACAGAAGTCTCTGGCATTTGTGGAAACTGGGCACACAGCCAATCCTCAAAACACCGCTGATCAATTTGCCTAGAAAGAAGTAAAGAAATGGAAGATATTGGCTTTGAAGCACTTTGAATGTTATCCTAAAGCTGAACAGCTAGAAATCCAAAATTAAAATGTAAAAACAACTTTAACTCAGGTAAAATGTAATACTACATTTAAAAATTATTTAAAAATTTAGTAATTATCTGGAAAATTTTTATTGTGAATAAATGATGAGTGATTAAAAACCCTAATTCTTTTTTACTATTTTTTAATGAATAGTGTTTGTTAAATACTATTTATTAAATAAATAAATGGTACTCCCATGGTTTTAATGCAACAGTTTTGGAGGAAAGTCGAAAAGATTTCTCAGTCTTCTTAGACTGACTCTGTGAGGAATCATTAACATGTTAGAGTTGTATACGGTATTTCAAAGAATTGTAACATTTACTATGATATTGTCTCTGAAACATAAACCTCTTGATATTTAAAATAGTCAGTTTCTTTTATAAAGCAAGATGTACATGAATAACAAAATAGATGTCTGTGAATAAATATACATTATTTTTCTATTCTCCCCCAGATAAAAAGTACACACAGCCTTTCAAATATTTTCAGTGGGTCCATCTTAGAAAAGATACATTTTCTCAATCTATCCAATATGCATCTCTCTTTTTAAAAATTTTTTAACTGAAGGCTAATTGCTTTACAGAATTTTGTGGTTTTCTGTCATACATCAACAAGAATCAGCCATAGGTACACACACGTCCCCTCCCTTCCCAACCTCCCTCCCATCTCCCTCCTCACCCCACCCTTCAGCCTGTCACAGAGCCCCTGAGTTCCCTGAATCATAGAGCAGATTCCCATTGGCTATCTACTTTACATATGGTACTATAAATTTCTACGTTACTTTCTCCACACATCTCCCCTTCTCCCTTCCCTCCTCCCACTGCTGCCATAGGTCTGTCCTTTGTGTCTGTTTCTCCATTGGTGCCCTGAAAATAAATTCATCAGTGCCATCTCTTCAGATTCCATATATATGTTATGTGTCAGTATATGATATTTATATTTCTCTTTCTGACTTATTTCACTCTGTATAATGGGCTCTATATTCATCCACCTCATTAAAAACAGATTCAAATGCATTCCTTTTTATGGCTGAGTAGTATTCCATTGTATATATGTACCACTGCTTCTTTATCCATTCATCTGTTGATGGACATCTAGGTTGCTTCCATGTTCTAGCTATTGTAAATAGTGCTGCAGTGAACATTGGGGTGCATGTGTCTTTTTCAGTTTTTATTTCCTCAGGGTATATGCCTAGGAGTGGGATTGCTGGGTCATCAGGTGATTTTATTCCTAGCTTTTTAAGGAGTCTCTGTGCCATCTTCCATAATGACTGTATTAGTTTACATTCCCACCAGCAATGCATGAGTGTTGCCTTTTCTTCACACCCTCTCCAGCATTTATTGTTTGTAGACATTTTGATGATGGCCATTCTAACTGGCGTGAGGTGATATCTCATTGTAGTTTTGATTTGCATTTCTCTAATAATGAGTAAACTAGACTTTGGGAAACAGACTCTTGGAGGGCACAAACAGAACCTTGTGTCTACCAGGACTCAGGAGAAGGGAGCAATGACCCCACAAGAGACTGACCCAGACTTGCCTGGGAGTGTCCAGGAGTCTCCAGTGGAGGCGAGGGTTGGTGGTGGCCTGCTGCAGGGTTAGGGGCATGGACTGTAGCAGTACATGCCTGGGATCTTTTGAAGGAGGTCGCCATTATCTTCATTTCCTCCACCATAGTTTGGCCCTAGGTAAATAGCAGGGAGGGAACACAGCTCCACCCATCAACAGAAAATTGGATTAAAGATTTACTGAGCATGGGTCTGCACATCAGAACAAGACCCAGTTTCCCCCTCAGTAGGTCTCTCCCATCAGGAAGCTTCCATAAGCCTCATGCTTCTCCATCAGAGGGCAGACAGACTGAAAACCACAATCACAGAAAACTAACCAATCTGATCACATGGACCACAGCCTTGTGTACTATTATCTACTCATAGTAGATATATACTATATAGTAGTAGATATATACTATAGTAGATATATACTATATATACATAGTATAGTATATATCTATAGTATAGTAGATATATACTATATCTACTCATAGTCTCAGTGAAATATGAGCCATGCCATGTAGGGCCTCCCAAGACAGACGGGTCATGGTGGAGAGTTCTGACTAAACATGGTCCACTGGAGAAGGGAATGGCAAACCACTTCAGTATTCTTGCCTTGAAATTAAATTGAGAGTGGTCAAACAGGAGATGGCAAGCGTGAACGTTGACATTTCAAGAATCAGTGAACTAAAATGGACTGGAACGGGTAAACTTAACTCATGACCATTATATCTACTACTGTGGACAAAAATCCCTCAGAAGACATGGAGAAGTCATCATAGTCAACAAAAGGGCCCAAAATGCAGTACTTGGATGCAATCTCAAAAATGACAGAATGATCTCTGTTCATTTCCAAGGCAAACCATTCAGTATCACAGTAATCCAAGTCTATGCCCCAACTGATAATGCTGAAGAAGCTGAAGTTGAATGACTCTATGAAGACCTACAAGACCTAGAACTAACACCCAAAAAAGATGACCTTTTCATTATGGGGGACTGGAATACAAAAGTAGGAAGTCAAGAAACACTTGGAGTAACAGGCAAATTTGGCCTTGGAGTAAAAACAGAATGAAGCAGGTCAAAGGCTAATAGAGTTTTTCCAAGAAAACACACTGGTAATACCAAACACCCTCTTCCAACAACACAAAAGACTGTACACATGTACATCACCAGATGGTCAGCACCGAAATCAGATTGATTATATTCTTTGCAGCTAAAGATGGAGAAGCTCTATCTCATTTGTTTTGTCAGCAAAACAAGACTGGGAGCTGACTGTGGCTCAGATCATTACCTCCTTGTTGCCAAATTCAAACTTAAATTGAAGAAAGTAGGGAAAACCACTAGCCCATTTAGGTATGACCTAAATCATATCCTTTACGATTATACAGTGGACGTGACAAATAGATTCAAGAGATTAGATCTGGTAGACAGAGTGCCTGATGAACTATGGATGGATACTCATGACATTGGACAGGAGACAGGGATCAAGACCATCCCCAAGAAAAAGAAATGCAAAAAAGCAAAATGGCCATCTGAGGAGGCCTTACAAATAGCTTTGTAAAGAAGAGAAGCAAAAAGCAAAGGAGAAAAGGAAAAATATACCCATTTGAATCCAGAGTTCCAAAGAATAACAAGGAGGGATAAGAAAGCCTTCCTAAGTGATCAGTGCAAAGAAATAGAGGAAAACAATAGAATGGGAAAGACGAGAGATCTCTTCAAGAAAATTAGAGATACCTAGGGAACATTTCATGCAAAGATGGGCTCAATAAAGGACAGAAATGATATGTACCTAACAGAAGCAGAATATTAAGAAGAGGCAAGAATACACAGAAGAACTGTACAAAAAAGATCTTCACGACCCAGATAATCACGATGGTATGATCACTCACCTAGAGCCAGATATCCTGGAATATGAAGTCAAGTGGGTCTTAGGAAGCATACCTACAAACAAAGCTAGTGGAGGTGATGGAATTCCAGTTGAGCTCTTTCAAATCCTAAAAGATGATGCTGTGAAAGTGCTGCACTCAGTATGCCAGCAAATTTGGAAAACTCAGCAGTGGCCACAGGACTGGTAAATGTCATTTTTCATTCCAATCCCAAGGAAAGTCAATGCCAGAGAATGCTCAAACTACCGCACAATTGCACTCATCTCACATGCTAGTAAAATAATGCTCAAAATTCTCCATGCCAGGCTTCAACAGTAAGTGAACTATGCATTTCCAGGTCAAGCTGGTTTTAGAAAAGGCATAGGAACCAGAGATGAAATGCCAACATCTGTTGGATTATCATAAAAGCCCCCAGAAAAATATCTATTTCAGCCTTATTGACTATGCCAAAACCTTTGTGTTAATCATCACAAACTGTGGAAAATTTTTCAAGAGATGGGAATACCAGACCACCTGACCTGCCTCTTGAGAAATCTGTATGCAGGTCAGGAAGCAACTGTAAGAACTGGACATGGAACCACAGACTGGTTCCAAATAGGGAAAGGAGTATGTCAAGGCTGTATATTGTCACTGTGCTTATTTAACTTACATACAGAGTACATCATGAGAAATGCTGGGCTGGATGAAGCACAAGCTGGAATCAAGATTGCTGGGAGAAATATCAATAACCTCAGGTATGCAGATAATACCACCATTATGGCATAAAGCAAAAAAGAACTAAAGAGCCTCTTGATGAAAGTGAAAGAGGAGAGAGAAAAAGTTGGCTTAAAGCTCAACATTCAGAAAACTAAGATCATGGTATCTGGTCCCATCCCTTCATGGCAAATAAATGGGGAAACAGGGGAAACAGTGACAGACTTATTTTGGGGGGCTCCAAAATCGCTGCAGTTGGTGATTGAAGCCATGAAATTAAATAACACATACTCCTTGGAAGAAAAGTTATGACCAACCTAGATGGTATCTTCAAAAGCAGAGATATTACTTTGCCAACAAAGGTTAGTCTAGTCAAGGCTATGGTTTTTCCAGTAGTCATGTATGGATGTGAGAGTTGGACTATAAAGAAAGCTGAGTGCTGTATGATTTATGCTTTTGCACTGTGGTGTTGAAGAAGACTCTTGAGAGTCCCTTGGACTGCAAGGAGATCCAACCAGTCCATCCTAAAGGAAATCAGCCCTGAATATTCATTGTAGGGACTGATGCTGTGGTTCAAACTCCAACACTTTGGCCACCTGATGCGAAGCACTGACTCATTGGAAAAGACCGTGATGCTGGGAGAGATTGAAGGCGGGAGGAGAAGGGGACGACAGAGGATGAGATGGTTGGATGGCATCATCGACTCGATGGACATGTGTTTGAGTATACTGTGGGAGTTGGTGATAGACAGGAAGGCCTTGCATGCTGCAGGCCTTGGGGTCGCAAAGAGTCGGACATGACTTAGCGACTGAACTGAATTGAACTGAACTGAATGACGAATGATGTTGATCATCTTTCCATGTGCTTGTTAGCCGTCTGTATTTTTTCTTTGGATAAGTGTCTCTTCAGGTCCCTTTCCCACTTTTTGATTGGGTTGCTTGTGTTTCTGTTACTGAGTTGTATAAGCTACTTGTATATTTTGGAAATTTATTTATTTATTGCTTGTAGACCATCCTGCATTTCTTTATTCAAAAGAATTTTGTTCTTTCATACTAAAGAGAAAATTTTAATCCATTCCACTAAGAAGAAATCTTGTGATTCTCAAAAGAGTATCATACTGCATGCCAACTAGGAATAGGAAAGTTAAAGTTTCAATCTAAACTCTGTTCCATGAAATAAAAGTAACTTTAGTTCTATACTCTGTTGTATCTAGTTCTTTTACCTGTGACTAAACTATACTGAAAACTGAATGGTGCAGGATTTTTCCTCTTTTGTTATACATTTTTGGTAATCAATTTTATTAAGTAAAAAATAATTAAAGACACATTAATTATATAACATTGAATAGAAGTGAGGAAACAATACTTTTCTTCTTCAAGTGAATATGACTCGCTAGTTCTCTGAGATTTTTCCAGTTAAAAATGTGTGTTGTATATTTCATTATTCCTAAACCAAGTTTTAGTCTGTACCACATGGTCAGAATTGAATTAAATGAGTTGAATTGAATTTGATCTGCTTTGTGTTACAACTGGTGTGTATCCTGTGGAAAGATACAGAGGCAACATATTATTGGTGAATTTGAATATGACAGAAACAACATGGAGGTATCATAGCATTGCATGCACACACTCATATTTGAGGTCTTACTGTGTTACTACTTAATTATTCAAAGTTAGTTAGCAAAGTTTATGGAAAATCCATATTCTGTGCTCAGATCAGGAAAAACATTAGGGTGAAAAGATTTTTCAGGAATGTGTGATAATAGAGGAAGTTCCTCTGTATAGACTAACATAGATTTTAAGCTATGGTATAATTGATATATATTTTTATGAAATCTTAAAACATAAGCCAATGTAGAGAACAGATGAAAGGAAGGACAGCTTAGGTCAGAGGTGATGAGGAGGCCAGGGATTTCATTGAGTCTGTCCACTCGTTATTGTCAGCGTTGACTTTTCAAACTCATAACCTAGACTTTCACATATTAGTTTGAAAAAAAAAAAAAAAACGGCCTAACATCATATAGAAATTTATATGCACCAATTTTTAAGAGAAGTGAATTCTTTTGGATTAATGGATGTTCAAGCTTAAAGAAACAAACTAACTTTCTGCATTTGTTTTTCTTTGTTTTCAAGTACTAATCTGTAGTACATTCCTGTCTCCTCCTCCTCCAGTGCATGCACACATGTAAGGTGGTTATGAGAATTATAGATTTGAACATGCTGCAACAGAAGGACGAGGAAGTGCTAAAGAGGTTGCAATTTTTTGTGAACAGGGTCCCTAACGGAGAACTGAAGATATTTAGATATGAACCTGTGCAGGTAGACAAGTCAGGTCAGCTTAAAACAGACCTTGTCTGTTGGGAGGACAGTGACTCATCCCCAGCATCGTCTCGTCTCGGAACCGTCTCTGATCCACAAGGGTGGGCTGGGGCCTCTTCTTTCCTCTATGCTCATCTGACTCGTTGCCCTAGACATTGTATTATTACTATTTGAGTGTCTTTTTTCTCCACTAGACTTATGCAATAACTCATGACTGGAACTATTTTATTTATTTTCATGTAATCACATAGAAAGCCTCTTCAAATCAGCTCATAGTTCATGCTTGTTGAAAGACTTGCTAATTGAAAAACACTAAATAAATTATGTAGTTAATGAAATCACATCATTGAGCATATCTCTTGTATTGCAAAACCTGACTCATTAAACAGGAATATATAGTAACTTAGTATTCTTTTCTGACTTGGCCTATATCATCTTGTATTTTCTATCAATCAAAACTGGTTTCGTTTGAAGTGAGACTTTAAGTCTAGCTTTTCGGGATTATATTAAGCATATTAAGCTTTGGGGTTATAGAAAACAACTGCTTCTAGTTCTTTCTACTTCTCATATGTACTGTCAATAAACACTGTCTTTACTATTACTTTCTCTTTTGTTTAATTTCTGTGGATTTCATTTATCACTACTCACCAACTCATTCATTGTTGATGTTCAGTTGCTAAGTTGTGTCCAACTCTTTGTGACCCCATGAAATACAGCAAGCCAGGCTTCCCTGTCCTTCCCTATAAACACTGTCTTTCCTATTGCTTATGTTTTCTCTCAGAATTCACTATCTCTTTTGATTAATTTCTGTAGATTTCATTTATCATTATTCATTAACTCATTCATTAGTTCATCAAATATTTATTTAGCGTCTTCTATATGATAGTCACTGAAATAAAGTCTGGGAAAACAGAGACGAATAAGACATGGATCCTGTCTTTAAAAGCTTATAATCGATTAGAGAACATATGAAAAAAACAGATGTAACTCATTGTTTCCCCAGCCTTCCAAATTGTGCACTAGTACTGGGGTCGTAATAATGATAGCAAGACACTATCTCTGTTTTTTTCTTTCACTGACAATTACAGAAAAGCTGCTTTCTTTGGGGAGTAGTTTAGGGAATCACCACGTGTTGCTCATGCTTGGCTCTGAGCTAAGTTCTTTAGGTTACAACACTGAAAGGGCGTTTTCCTCCTTTGCCGTTTTTTCTGGAGAAGCCGAACGTCCCCATGCAGGACATTGCATTTGTTGAGGCTGACTGTGCCCGTGAGGCTGGGCCCAGCTGCCTGGCCCCTGAGGCACGGCTGTGAATCTCCCAGAAGAGCTTCTGAGCTGCAGTGCTGCCCTCTGATCTTACTCTGCATAGTAAAGTGTGTTCAGGAGTGACAAAAAGGCATGAGAATTTGAACTCCGACTAACCTGAGACCACATCTTGCCCCTCTTCTTGCAAATAAATACATAATCAAAGCCTTCAAAATGTTTCTTTTTTTTTTTTTCCATTTATTTTTATTAGTTGGAGGCTAATCACTTTACAATACCGCAGTGGGTCTTGTCATACACTGACATGAATCAGCCATGGATTTACACGTATTCCCCATCCCGATCCCCCCTCCCACCTCCCTCTCTACCCGATCCCTCTGGGTCTTCCCAGGGCACCAGGCCCGAGCACTTGTCTCTCCTGAGCCTCAACTTTATCATCTGTAAGACAGAAACATCTATTTTGTGGCATTAGTATGCAGAATCAATATGATATAATCCTGAAGCTTAGGAAATTTTCAATTAAATATTTGCAGTCATATGTTTGAAGGGATCTAACTTATCTGCAGAGTACATCATGAGAAACACTGGGCTGGAAGAAGCACAAGCTGGAATCAAGATTGCTGGGAGAAATATCAATAATCTCAAATATGCAGATGATACCATCCTTATGGCAAAAAGTGAAGAGGAGCTAAAAAGCCTCTTGATGAAAGAGGAGAGTGAAAAAGTTGGCTTAAAACTCAACATTCAAAAAACTAAGATCATGGCATCTGGTCCCATCACTTCATGGGAAATAGATGGGGAAACAGTGTCAGACTTTATTTTTTTGGGCTCCAAAATCACTGCAGATGGTGATTGCAGTAATGAAATTAAAAGATGCTTACTCCTTGGAAGGAAGTTACGACCAACCTAGATAGCATATTAAAAAGCAGAGACATTACTTTGCCAACAAAGATCCATTTAGTCAAGGCTATGGTTTTTCCAGTGGTCATGTATGGATGTGAGACCTAGACTGTGAAGAAAGCTGAGCGCTGATAAATTGATGCTTTTGAACTGTGTTGTTGGAGAAGACTCTTGAGAGTCCCTTGGACAGCAAGGAGATCCAACCAGTCCATCCTAGAGGAGATCAGTCCTGGGTGTTCATTGGAAGGTCTGATGCTGAAGCTGAAACTCCAGTACTTTGGCTACCTCATGCGAAGAGCTGACTCATTTGAAAAGATCCTGACGCTGGGAAAGATTGAGGGCAGGAGGAGAAGGGGATGACAGAGGATGAGATGGTTGGATGGCATCACCGACTCGATGGACATGAGTTTGAGTAAACATTACCGGGAGTTGGTGATGGACAGGGAGGCCTGGCGTGCTGCGATTCATGGGGTCGAAAAGAGTCAGACATGACTGAGCGACTGAACTGAACTGAAGTTTTCCTTTAGGCCAGGTGCATGTATTGTATAGTATCTCAATAAATAAACTGGATAAATGTAAACAACTGTGACCTCACCACTGGCTTTTTCTTATACATCTTCCTTAAATAGTAGGTATGTGAGGCTTCTCTTCCGTAACCTTTTTCTGATTTTCTAATTTATTTTTCCCTAATTCTAAAAGGCTAAAGGAAAAGTGAACTTGTATTGGTTACATTTTGGCTACTAGATAGTATGAAGCAACTCTGTTTAGGGGGTAGCATGGAAAAAGGAAAAATGTGATAAAATATGTTTGTAAGAATCATAAGCAGGCATGTCTTTTCCTGTGGAAAAAAATGTGATTTAGTTGGACATGCTTTAGTCATTCTAAGGCTGCAAGTAACATCTTTAATGTGCATCCACACCCCAATCCCAAATATGACACTACTATACCTCCTCTTTATAACCCTAATCCTAAACCTTTCCTCCTTCTAGGCATTAATTCTCAAGAACTATGAAGGTTCTGAGATGTTACCCTATTTACAAAGTAATGAGTCAGCTTGTATCGAAAATAAAGTTAAATTTGTTAATCACAGAAAGAATAGTAACCAGAATATCAGCAATTTTGCATTGATGCCCTAAGTTCCAGTTCTTACAGAATGACATAGAAAGGCCCATGTGACACCTTACACTGTAATGTATTAATTACAGGAGAGAGCACTGGGCTTAAGGAACCTAAATCTGAAGGGTAAACATGCTTATTATATTCTGCCGTAAGTCTCTGTCCCTAGCTCTGGAGGGAGATGCTGTCTTCCAAAGCTGTTCACTATATAATCATTCTTAAAGAGATGAGAAAGGACAAATTGTGTTATTCACAAGCCATGCAAAAATGCAGGAGACCCAGGGAGACTGACCCAGTCCTTGGACCTTGTCTTAACTTTTCACCTTCTTCAATAATTACAGCAGTTCTAATAATGTGTTTGTACTCCTGTGTATAATTACAAAGCAGTCTATGAACAAGCATGCTTTCTGGGGTCTGTGGGCAACCATAATTTTAAAATGTTCTTCTGTTGAGATTAAAACAATTTTTATGTACATTGTGAACAGTTTGCCTTATGTCCTTTCCCCCTACAGCTCCTTTCTTCTGGAATTAAAAAGAAAAAAAAAATGGAAGTTTGCCTTCCCTCTGAAAGGGTGCACAATTTTTTTACTTCCGTTTTATCATGATCTAAAACAAACTATCCTATGATTATGAGGTAATATTTCCCATGTTGCAAGTAATCTTTTGGTAGTCAGTTTACATTTCTTTATACACTTCTGGTATCTTTTGCTAGATGCTTCTATATAATATCATACTGATTTTATTTCTAATCCATGATGCAACCGCAAACAAGAATCTACAAGTTAAAGATCTGTTTATTTTCTTGTTTTAACCAAGCAATATTTTCAGGAGATTGTGTTATAAAAAATAACTAGAGGGAAGGTAATGGACATAGCATTCCTGTTCTTGAACAGAATGCCCGTGATTACAACTAGGACAGATCGCTTACAGTGGTAGAATCTGCACAACAGCCCACTGGTCATAATGGATCGGGGGCTGTGGGGGAGGCAATGATATTGTCTAAGGTTGGTGTTTTTCTTATATGTATGATACTCCTAAATAAATAGGAGTAGAATACCTACCCTGCCCTTGCTTAATGAAGACCATTCACACTTTGGCATTAGAGGTGTGCATTGGCCTTTAAGGAAAGAATGGATTCCAATTCAACAGTAAAAAGAGATTATTGAATAAGGGAGGAAAAAAAAGTATGAAACTAGGTTAATTCCAGGATTGGACTGACTGCCCCACCAATTAGAAGTGAGGAAAAACATCTGCTACAGATTTATCAGAAATTTTTGTTTTTCAGAACTAGCAGAAAGGAATAAGATGAAAAGATACAAATTAATTCTCTGTCTGGGATCATCCAAGAAGTAGAGATATTTTTCCCGATACACTGGAGGATGTAAATATAGCTGTTTCCTAATCAGATTCACAGGTGCTTAAATCAGAACATCCCAGTTAATCCAATGACAATCTTTTAATGCTATATTTAATATTAAGCATGAGATAAAGCATAGCACAAGCTGAGTATCATTTTTAAATATTACAGTATTTGAGAAATCACTTGAAAATAAAAGTAAAATAGATTTTAAGCCCAAACTAAACTTTTGTGTGGTGTACATGCATAAGTATGTGTGTGTGTGTGTGTGTGTGTGTGTGTGTGTGTGTATTAGTGGAAAGGTAGCTGAACTTACTTGAAACACTTGCCTAACAGACATTTTACTTACATTACATTTATGTGAATTAAAATCTTCCTCTTAAAACTATATGGAGCAGAATATGAACATAAGAATCCAAGATCATGATTGGGTCATCTAGAAAGCCCATCAGATCTGTTTACATGACAGAGATGAAGATTTGGGAAATGCATCTTTTTCTTACAACGTGTACTTGCTCTAATGCTGCTCTCCCTTAGAGATTGTGGCAGAGCCCAACAAACAAGAGGCCATAAAAAATACGTAAGATGAAAATTTCACTAAGATCTCTCAAACCTTGGAAGCACAAAGAAATATTTTTTGATCTGTGAGTGACATGAAGCTTTCTGACTGCATCTAGGAAGTCAGTAGCCTGATCAATTGGCTCTATGCATTTCTGTGTCAACATCAGCAAACACTGCATGAAGGATGTTCTCCATTTACTTCTACAGTCTTGCTACCTTTCTCGGTCTGGCTTTACACAAAGAGGCTGATCTCTGTTGACTGCATCACACAGGCTCACTTGACCTGTACATGAAAACTCAAAACTTTTCTTTTTAATTTATTTGGATAATAACATTTTGATATTGATAGACTATAACGCTAGTTCATTTTTAGATCTATATCATGAAATTCTAGATAAAATTCCAGACAATTTTATTTATACTTCTGAAAGAATTTAGTAAGATTTAAGTTAGGAGTAAAAAAGTAGAACACTTGAATTGTTACCTACCAAGTGAAATAGAATTTCAGGTGATCTATTTGGGTGGGACATGACTTCCATTTGAAAAGAATATAGAAGAGCAGTTCTGTTTTGTTTTTTTTTTCTCATGTCAAGAAAATAGTTTAACTATTATGTCTATTTTAAATAATAGCAAAAATGCAAATTACAAGTGCATGTATTTTATGTCCAAAGTTCTATTTCAGAATTGAATTGCAAAAATAATGCTATCCCACTGTGTAAAGTAAATGAGAAATGCAGAGACCATTAAGGAAGATTGTGTATTCATACAATGCATTAGCACCGAAGGAAACAGCGTGGATATTGTGTAAAAATTCAGTGTTTAGTGGCACTTGGATTTGTACTAACCATCAGATGCTAAATCCCCAATGAGGTCAGGATGTACCTTATCTTGCAAAGAGATTTGAGGTGATTTTTTTTTTCCTTATCAGATTCTCACTTTGTTTATGAGTTTTATTTATTTAACAGTGAAGAAATAGTTTACATTATGGCAACCCACTCCAGTATTCTTGCTTGGAGAATCCCATGGACAGAGGAAGCTGGCAGGATACAGTCAGTGGGGCCGCAAGAGTTGGGCATGACTTAGCGACTAAACCATCACCACCAAGCTCTGTGAACACAGGAAACACAATAGCACATAAGTTCTCATCTGACTAAATCATATCAAATTCAGATAAAAATTATCTATACTGTTTGAGCGTGGTAGTTCCAGATTCTTTGTGTCCAGGACCTATTATGACTGACAATTAAATGAACACACTAGACTTCTGTCTCCTCTTTCTTTGCACTATTTCACTTTCATATTGCTTAGCCACTGCACAATAATTATATATATATATATTCAAATGTGACTTTTAGGTCTTTTCAGGCTTTATTATGAAAACAATGTTTGTGTTTGTGTGTTTGATGTTTTTAGTACCCAGTTGTTGGGATTTCAAAAATTAATGAAAATGGTTTTTAAAAGTCTTTGTAAATGAATGATATCAAATTTATGAAGAACAGGTCCAAATTCAGATAAAGAATACTGTGAGATTCTATTCATAAATTTGTTTATTTTTCTAAACATGATGGTGAAATTTAATTTTCTCCTGTATGTGAGGTGCTTGGTACTTAGGATTTTTCCTTTTTAAATGAAACATGTTGTTATTTAAATTGTGGAGGAGCAAAATTTGCCACACCAAAAATGTGTTTCTTTGTTTTCAGTGTTTATTTTTATTTATTTATTTGGCTGCACTGGGTCTTAGTTGCAACACACAGAATCTTTAGTTGTGGCATGAGAACTCTCAGTTGTGGCATGTGGGGTCCAGTTCCCTGACCAAGGATAGAATTGTAGGCCCCCTGCATTGGGAGTGCAGTGTTTTAGCCACTAGACCACCAGGGAAGTTGCAAAAAACATCTGTCTTTGACATGAATGCTAATTTAACTGATTATTTTTAAGAAACAGAAGACTTAGGAAGGTTTGTTTTTTGTATTACCTCTGTCTTAACTGCCTAAAAGATTTTAGAGAGAGGTCTTGTTCCCAAAGTAGAGCTATCACCAGAAGTATCTGCAAAGAATATTCCTAGGTGTGGTGGGGGATATCAGCAGGGCCTAGAGATCAGAGTCCACTCTGTCCCATTGTTCACGCTTGCCCAGTAAACACTTGTTTACCAAACTCTTGATTTTCCATCTCCATGTGAATTGCTTTCCTCTTCTTTGAAATCCCAAACTACTACTGCCAATATCCTCTTTCGTCTTTAGCTGAAGAAGGTATTTAAAGTGAGGGTTTCATCCATTTTGTAAAGTTACTCACTTTTTTTTTCTTGACTGCTCCTCCCTTCTCTATACATCCTCTGATTAGCAACTGTTGAACCTGCTCTTTGGAACTCAGGGAACCTCATGGAAGCTGAACAGAAAAGCTCCTGTGCCCAGGAGCGCACCGGGCCCTACTCAATTTCACTGTCTCAAATCAATTTAATTCTTGGGCCAGCCAATAAACTTAGAAATGTTTTTCCTTTCTGAAAGTGTTAAGCATAAAGGGAGAAATTACCCACTTACAAAAGTTTTAACTAAAGTGCTCGCTTCAAGCTGGCGCCCCATACCATAGGAGTTTTTGTTGCCGAACCAAACTGGGATCTGCTCGCCTGCACAGAATAAAGTCCATCTACCGACAGCAGGTTGTGGTGAAGAAAAATGTGCATTTATTATAAAGGCACTGATACGTGGAGAATGGTGGCTTGTGCTCTAAAACCCCAAACTTCCCAAAGGGCTTCAGCAGAGCAATTTTAAAGACAAACTGGGGGACGGGGGAGGGTGCATCACACACAGTGTTTGTGATTAGGTTATACACAACTCTCTGATTGGTTGATATTGTGGTAACAGGGAGGTTAACATTATTCATCCTTAGGATGCCATTAGTTCTGGAGGCCCATGGTCATCAAGTCATTAATTTCTTCCATTTGGTGATGGTGTTAGTGTCTGTAAAACAATTCAGGAAGTATGAATCAGATTACAGCAAAGGACATGGGGCAGAAATATGTCCTGGGAAGGCCCTCTAGGGTCCTGGCTTGGTTACATTTTCACTCCTCACATAGTTAATAGTAATTCTACCAGGTTTTATGGTGAAAGCCAGTAAAGATCTCTTCAGAAATCTGGCAAGGGAAGTAGACATTACAAAGGACATCCAGATTATGCTTCGTAACAAGTGTTAACCTCTGGGGGAAAGAATTTACCAGAGTATTATCCCATTCGGGGAAGGACATTTATCCTACTAGACTCTCTTGGTTTTTCATCTCACCTAAAGAATAGCGGGAAAGAAAGCTAAGAAACATTTGCAAAGGACGTAACCCACACATTGAGGATCACTAAACAACTGATATTTAATTAAAAGATTGAAGAATACTTCTTCTTACCCACAATTTATCACAATACCAATGAATTTCCAGTATAAAGAGTGAGTTACAGTTAATGGGATTCAAGGCTGTATCTGCAGATGAGCTTTTAAGAAACCCTAAGGTCAAAAGGGAAGATGAAAATAAAGACATTAGAGGAATTTTTAAGCCTCTGGCAGCTACAAAAACCACACAAATTAAACACAGCCCAAATCATGGCCTGATTAACATAAAACCTCACACTAAAGACTTTTTACCTTACTCCCTGCTACCTGATTCCTCATGTCCAGGTTTCAACAAAATCTTACAAACATGCCAAAAGAAAAAAACAAACAAGCTTGTAAACAATAACAAAAGACACAAAAAGGATCAGAACCATAAGATAGAGATGTTGGAATTATTGGACATATAATTTAAAATATTAGTGACAATATATTTAAGGCTGTCAAAGAAAGAGCAAACAGTGCAAGAATAGATAGAGGGATTGCTGGGTCAGATGCAGTAGTTTTTTGGAATAGTTTGAGAAGTACAGGTGCTAATTCTTCTCTAAAAGTTTGGCAGAATTCACCCATGAAACCTTCTGGTTCTGGACTTTTTGTTTGTTGGGAGTTTTTTTTCTTATTATTATTATTACTGGTTCAATTTTGTTACTGGTAATTGGTTCAGTTTTTTTTAAAAAATTCTTTCTTGTTCAATTTTAGGAGATTGAACATTTCTAGGAATTTGTTGTTGTTGTTTTTCTCCTAAATTGTCCATTGTATTGGCATATACTTGTCTATAATTGTCTCTTATGATTTTTTGTATTTCTGCATGTCAGTTATAACTTCTGCTTTTTCATTTCTGATTTTACAAATGCGAAAATAAACAAATGGGTCCAATGAAGCTTAAAAGCTTTTGCTCAACAAAGGAAAAAACCATCAGACAATCTACTGAATGAGAGAAAATATTTGCAAATGACATAAGTGATGAGGGTTAGTATCTAAAATATACAACTAGATCACACAAGTCAACATCAGAAAAAAATAATTTAAAAATTGATGAAAGACCTAAATAGACATATCTCCCAGGAAGACATGCAGATGGCCAACAGGAACATGAAAAGATGTTCAACACTGCTAGTCATTAGAGAAATGCAAATCAAAACCAAAATGAAATATCACCTTACAACTGCCAGAATTACTGTCATCAAAAAACATAAATACCAAATGGTGTTAAGGATGTAGGGAAAAGGGAACCCTGTACATTGTTAGTGGGAGGATAAATTTGTGCAGCCACTGGGGAAAACAATATGGACATTCCTCAGTAAACCAAAAATAGAACTACCATATGGCAATTAAATTCTGTAATGACAATTTTACCTCTTTATTTACAATTTGCATAACTTTTATTTCTTTTTCTTGCTTTATTGCTGTGGCTAGGACTTACAACACTCTGTTGAATAGAAGAGGTAAGAGTGAGCATCCTTGTCTCATCCCAAATTTTAACAGGAAAGCTTTCTGCTTTTTGCCATTGAGTATGATACTGACTGGGGGTTTGTCAAAAATAGTTTTTATTATGTTGAGATGCGTTCCCTCTGTACCTACTTTGGTAAGCATTTTTAAATCATGAATGGATGTTTAATTTTGTTGGATGCTTTATCTGCATCTAGTGAGATGATCATGTGATTTTTCTTTTGTTTATGTGATGTATCACATCGATAGATTTGTGTGTGTTGAACCATCCTTGTGAATTTGGGATGAATCCCACTTGGTTGTGGTGTACGATCTGTTTTGTGTGTTGTTGGATTTGGTTTGCTAATACTCTGCTGAGAATTTTTGCATCTATATTCATCAAAAATACTGGCCTGTAATTTTTTTGGTGCTTTCTTTGTTTGATTTTGGCATCAGAGTAATGGTGGCTTCACAGAAAGTCTTTGCAAGTGTTCCCTCCTTTTCAATCTTTGAAAGAGTTTGAGAGAGGTTGGTATAAGTTCTTCTTTGTATGTTTGTTATAATTTGCCTGCGAAGCTTAAATTGTTATCTTTTGTCTTACTATGTTATTACATGTGAACATGCCGTGCTCACATACAGTATTTCCTTCAAAATGGAATTACTTAAACTTTATGGCTCCCTGTGTAACTGCTGAACATCATTGTTCATCTTGGAAAAAACGTTTCACATTAATACATTCAGAAGTGTATTTTTAGTTTCCTACAATGAGATGCATTTTACGTTATACATGCAAGGCAACCTAAACCCGGTCATAATTGTCTTCTCTCTCTCTTGATATATGGAATTATAGTATGTGCTTATAAAGGTAGTCAAACCATTATATATTCTGTTTACAAATATATACATTTGACATCACTATTGTTAGGAATTCATGAAGCAGATGTTTAAATGAGCAAGTGAAGAAGATCAACAGCTTTGCTCTTACTCTCTCTAATAATGACCTACTTTTTGTGTGTTTGGTACAGTGTTTTAAAAGACTTGTCACTTGGTTGGTTGTGTGATTATCAGGATCAGTTCATTACCTTACCCTTTAAATCCAGTCTTCTACAATAAGAAGGCCAATACAGACTCTCAAATGCCTTCCTAAAATAAGGCAAATGAAAGAAAGGTCTAGCATGTAATGAAATAAAAAGCTATATCCATTCTGAGTTCAAATAAAGTTTAGTTTAATTATATTGAACCCATGCATAATTATTCAGTGTCCCAACCCTTCTACCCAGTACTTATCAAAGAGAAAAATTACAAAGATAAATAAAATACATGTTGATAGCAAGGAGTTTGTGTTCCACTAGAAATGTTTCTCTATATACACATTTGCTAAGTATTTCACATATTTTTATAAAATGTTGATAAATTCAGATGTTTCACATTTACTTCCCTCTTACTTTTCTTTCTTTCTTTTTTTTTTTTTGTTTAACTTGGCTTCTAGTTCTGATACAATTTCCAGTGCTTACCTAGGTCTGTCATTAAAATCAGGAATATTTTCCATAATGCACTCATCTCATGTCCCAAGTTCTTCTCAAACTGTCTGGATATTCCTGAAATCAGAAATACTTCTCTCCCTGACTCTCCTTTAGAAGAGCAAAGGACAGGAACAGCATATCCAGTCAAAATAGATTCTGAGTATTTTCTGAGATGTCACCACATCCTTCTTTCTAACACACAGTATATAAGGTTTATCACTGCTTTATCCAGATTATTCCAGTGACATCTTAACTGGCATCTCTTTCTTACAAGACCACTGTCCTATAATTAATCCTCCTTAACACCAACAAAATGCTCTTTATAATGCAAGAAAATAGATAGTACTAGTCTCCTGACTAAACTTCTTTAATGATTCCTTGAAGTTTACATAAATTCCAAGTCATTTAGCATAGCATCAGTTCTTCAAAATCTGTACCTACCTATACTATAAGAAAATCTCAGTTTTTCTGCCATTGTCTGAACACCAGTCATATGATGCAGATATCAGACTGCTCCACATTTTTAAACACAGTCTTGCCCTCTTCCATTTGGCAATTAGGTAAATTAGAAAAGCTCTGTTTCTTCTGTCTAGATTTTTCTTCCCAAGTTTGTCTGCTTGTCAAACATTTATTCAAACTTCAGTACACTTCAGCTTCAAGTTCTTTGAGAGGTTTCTCTACACTTTGAAGGCAAAAATAAGACCTTTCTTTTTTCTTTCATTCCACAGCACTTTGTAAATAAATATCTGTTGTAATGTGCTATCATATTTAATTGATTACACATCTGGCTCATCAAATAGATGTAATGATCCTCACATATCTTTGATCTTTTCTTCTGTTTCCGTTTATAATGACCAGAGTTTGA
Source organism: Cervus canadensis (assembly GCF_019320065.1). Taxonomy (NCBI): domain Eukaryota; kingdom Metazoa; phylum Chordata; class Mammalia; order Artiodactyla; family Cervidae; genus Cervus; species Cervus canadensis. Next base: position 4,806,537 of record NC_057410.1, read on the forward strand.
TACTTGTTCCTTTGCATTTCCATGCATATTTGTCTTTAAAATGTGATGTCATTGATGCAGATGATACCTGTGAAGGAAATGGTAATTATATTGACTATCTATTTGACCAGCTCTCTGGCAAGTGCTATATGTACATTAATTACTTTAATTTCTTATCAGTTATTTTCTTTCAATTCTACAAGATGGCTTTATTTATTTTACATACCAGCCATAGTTATGGTATTCAGAGAGCTTGTCTAACTTCTTTAAGACCACACACTAGGAAATACAGTTCTAGATTTTCTCCTTAATCAGGTAAAGTGATATATGGTCAACACAGACTTCCTGGATTTGACTTCTAGCTTTGTCACCTGTTGTTGATGATATTGACATGCAGTATACTTTCTCTATCTCAGTTTCCCCATCTATAAAATGGGCCAGTACTAGTATATACCTCATAAGTTGTTGTAAGTGTTCAACAAATCAACAGTTAAAAAAGTATTTAGAATAGCACTTACTGTGGAGTAAGAATAATAAACTTATTTTCAACATCTCCCAGAATTCTCTGACCTATTTTGTCTTCTTTTATTCCAACTCCCTATGATTTCAGAATTATCATCTCTTTATACCTAGTTGCATTCCTAGTTATTCTATAGTTATACCTAGTTGGCTTTCCTTTCCATATATACAGTGACCCATGAACAGTAAAGATAAATATTTCATCGTACCCTAATTTGAGTATCCAGGCAGAGAGGAACTCTGCGGTCTACTAAGCACATTTTCATGATACATGATAGTGGACTAAGAAAATACTTGGCATAGTTAAAAGAGAGAATAGATTGAAGAGTTTGTACTAGGGGATAGACAACTTTTTCTGAACAGGGCCAGGTAGTAAATATTTTAGGGTTTGCAACCATATAGTCTTCATTGCAACTATCAAACACTGTTCTTAAAGCACAAAGGCAGCCATAGATAATATAGAAATGAATTCATTTGGCATTCTTCAGAAAAACTTTGTTTTAGACAGTGAAATTTGAATTTCACATAATTTTATGAGTCAGAAAAAATTATTCAACTTTTTTTTCAACTATCTAAAAACATAAACAGAAACATTTTCAGCACATGGCTATACAAAAGGTGTTAGTCTAGATTTGACTTTTGGCCATGATTTGGTGACCCCTGATTTGGACAAAGAAACTCATCCCAGAAATGTTTATGTTTAGTTCTCCTCCCATACGTTCCTGTGTCAGCTGCTATTCAAACATTCTTCTTCTTTTTTTTTTAATCACCAATAACTGAACTCTTTTCTCTTTGCATTTTAGCTGAGGAAAGGATAACTAAAGTCCATATTTAAAATATCTGTGGAAGAATGAGGAATCTAATACAGTATAAACATAGGATGGCAGGTACGCATATGCACTTCTGTTACAACTGTAAGAAATTTTCCTAGCACATGTGTACCAGTGAAGAAAATGTGATGAGTGGTAACTCAGCTGGAAGAATGAGTCCTGAAAGAATTGAATAGAGTGGGCAAGGAGGCAGCACTTCCTTTATTTCTTCAAGCTGACCTGGCAATTTACCACTCTGCACATGAGTGTGAAATATCAAATGTTATATTTGAAACTTAAGATTCTTGAGATGTGCCTTTAGTTACTCCTAGCACAGTTACTCTCTTTGGAAAATCAAGCATTGGAGAGGTGAAGCATTAGAAAGGGCCCTTCTGACATAATGCATTTCCTTTGGAGATGTCCTGACAAAGAGAAGAAGAAATGTAGAAAGTAAATATCTGACAAAAGCAGAAAAATCAGCTTCAGTTTTTCATTTCACTCCCTACCTTGCAGTTAAGTTCCTTTGAAATCAATGAGAATCTTTAATGTAGAGGAAACCTGCATGAGGCCAAGAGAAATAAAAGTCTGACCCATACAGATTGCTATGCAGTAAAGAACTAGAGTGCTCCTGTTTTTACCTTTTTTCTCCTGATTATCAAAGCGAATGATTTTGGGAGTGGACAGTCATTTAATAATAGTAGTTATCTAGTTAAGTGTTGCATGATACTATACTTTACGTAGGGTTTAATTCAGTTTTGCTTTGTGTTTAAATATCTTGGAGATTTCAACAAGAATAAAAAATTCGGTAGTTATAAATGTTAAGCATGATATAATTAATTAATAAAGAGATGTTTTGTGATGGAACCAGTATGGAAGATTAAAGTATGTGAGGTATTAATATTTTCTGGTAAGGTATTTTTGACTTTATTTCTGTTTTTAGTTCTATCACAGAATAGTTTACAAGCTGTAACAAAATGTTCTTGCAAAAAAGTGGCACTTAAGTTTTTGCATATCTTGATTTGTCCACTTTGTTTTCTAGCTACTATTCCACTTCAACTCATTCACTGGCTTATGATTTAGGGCCAGATTAGCCTCTATCTTTTTTTTTTTTTCCATTTAGCCTCTATCTTTTGAGGAAACCTGGTAGAATTTAAATCTCAAATAAGAAAAAAATCTAGGCATAAAGCCTCTAGAGATGATTATAGTTTAAAAAGTATTAATACTTTTGATTATATACAAAAATTCATGTAAGTGAAGTGAAACTGAGGTAAGAGTAATATTGTTAATATAACTAGTCACAAAACCTTGACTATATGAATTCTAAGAGAAATACATAAAAATTAGGAAATCCTTCTAAATGTCAGACTTTCTTGTCTATCACATGTCTGCAGGATTTTTGTATAATATAAGAGGAAACACATGCTTATAAACCCATAGGAAAGCATATATTTAGTGTGTCTCACCTTCTCCCACTACCCATGTTGTCTGGTCACCTTATGAAATAAATCAGCTCTTTAGCAAAACATCATATCCTCCATTCTTAGATTGTGAGCAGTGGCTAAAGAAGAACGAAGATACATGAATGAGACTCTATGATCGTTACCCACTCTTCTGAAAGTGTTGCCTGATGGCAGATAATTGGAAAATGCAGAAGGAAGCTGATTGACAGCCACGGGTTTTCCATGACTCAGACGTGGTGTGGGAGGAGCTGGTCGTTGTTTCAGTAGCTAAGTCATGCGCAGCCCTCTTTGCGACCCCGTGGACTGCAGCCCGCAGGCTCCTCTGTCCATGAGATTCCCTGTTACCACCACTTCACGGCAAATAGACGGGGAAACAATGGAGACAGTGACAGACTTTATTTTCTTGGACTCCAAAATCACTGCAGATGGTGACTGCAGCAATGAAATTAAAAGACGCTTGCTCCTTAGAAGAAAAGCTATGACCAACCTAGACAGCACATTAAAAAGTAGAGACATTACTTTGCCAACACAGGTCCATCTAGTCAAAGCTATCGTTTTTCCTGTAGTCATGTATGAATGTCAGAGTTGGATGATAAAGGAAGCTGAGCACTGAAGAATTGATGCTTTTGAACTGTGGTGTTGGAGAAGACTCTTGAGAGTCCCTTGGACTGCAAGGAGATCCAACCAGTCAATCCTAAAGGAAATCAGTCCTGAATATTCATTGGAAGGACTGATGCTGAAGCTGAAGCTCCAATACTTTGTCTACCTGATGCCAAGAACTGACTTATTTGAAAAGACCCTGATGCCGGGAAAGATTGAAAGCAGGAGGAAAAGGGGACGACAGAGGATGAGATGGTTGGATGGCATCACCGACTCAATAGACATAAATTTGAGCAAACTCTGGGAGTTGGTGATGGACAGGGAAGCCTGGCGTGCTGCAGTCCATGGGGTCACAAAGAGTCCGGTACAACTGAGCACCCTTTGCTGCCTGCTCTTTTCCCCACCCCTGCATATGTGGTTGCAACCATCCTCTGCCATTACATAAGCACATGCAGCTAAGACCCTGGAGCCAAGTGAACATACACCACCAGCTCTGGCAAGCACAGTCATCGGCCAGCTCTCTGGCCGCAGACCTGGAGGCACTGCTAAGGACCCCAGTAGCTCTGCAGCCTCTATCGATATGTCCACTCCTTTGCAGCGGTCACCAAGGGCCACACAGCTGTTAATGCTATGGACCACAGTGGCTTGAGCCAAAGAGTCATAGCGCCCTTCCCCCACGCCACCAGGCCCAGAGGAGCCACACGCCCCTGACACTTGGTCCTCCGCACCAGCAGACCAGGGTCACAGCATGCTCCAGGATGTCCCCACCCACAGGTGAAGGTTATGAAAGTCACTCCATAAAGTATGGAAGAGGTGATGGCATCTACGAATATGCAGACATCTACACAAGGCTACAGGAATCAGGAAGAAGCAGGGAAACAGGACTTCACCAAAGGTACACAGTAAACTTCCGGGAACCAATCAAAACGAAATGAAGCTACAGCAAGTGACCACTGTAGAATTCAGAATAATTGTTCTAAATACGCCCAGAGAGCTACAACAGAAAACAGATTAATAATTTAACAAAGTCAGGAAAACAATGTAAGACAAAACAAGAAGTTCAACAAAGAGAGGACATAAAAAAGAACCAGAGAGAAATATATACAATAATGAAGAAGTAATAGGACATAGGAGGAAGTAAATACAATTTAAAGGTCCAAAATTTCTACCACAGTTGAGGAAGATAGAAATAATACGATTTGTATTAATCCACAATAAGGCAAGACTGCCCATTATAATCTCTAGAATAATCACTAAGATATGGTATAAAATATGTAACTTACAAGTTAGAGGTGGAAGAGAAGAAAATAACAGTATTTGTATGATCTAAAAATCAAGATAGAAAAAAGTACAACTTAAAAAACCAGAGACAAACAGAAAATGAATAGTAAGATGGTGGTTCTAAACAAAAACATTATGAATAACATTAAATCAAAAGGGAAAATTCACCAAATAAAACTTTAAAAAGTCAAAGCTGATAAAAAGGTAACTGAGTTTCATGGACCTTACAAAACACTTCTACAAAGACAACTCAGAATGATTTAAAGGGATGTGCATGCAAATATTAAAAGAAACTGCTATACGTATATCATACATTGTTGAATTTAAGTAAGGGATCTTTAATGTACCTAAAGAGGAACAGTTTATAGTAATAAAAAGATTAATCCAACAGGAAAAGATCATAAATCTCTTGGTTTCAGTTCAGTTCAGTTGCTCAGTCGTGTCTGACTCTTTGTGACCCCATGGACTGCAACACACCAGGCCTCCCTGTCCATTGCCAACTCCCGGAGTTTACTCAAACTTATGTCCATTGAGTCGGTGATATCATCCAACCATCTCATCCTCTGTCGTTCCCTTCTCCTCCCGCCTTCCATCTTTCCCAGCATCAGGGTCTTTTCAAATGAGTCAGTTCCTCGCATCAGGTGCCCAGAGTACTGGAGTTTCAGCTTCTGCATCAGTCCTTCCAATGAATATCCAGGAATGATTTCCTTTAGGATTGACTGGCTGGATCTCCTTGCAGGTCCAAGGGACTCTCAAGAGTCTTCTCCAACACCACAGTTCAAAAGCATCAATTCTTTGGCACTCGGCTTTCTTTATAGTCCAACTCTCACATCCATACACGACTACTGGAAAAAGCATAGCCTTGACTAGACAGACCTTTGTTGGCAAAGTAATGTCTCTGCTTTTTAATATGCTGTCTAGGTTAGTCATAGCTTTTGTTCCAAGGACCAAGCGTCCTTTAATTTCATGGCTGCAGGCACCATCTGCAGTGATTTTAGAGCCCACAAAAATAAAGTCTGTCACTCTTTCTCCATCTGTTTGCCATGAAGTGATGGGACCAGATGCCATGATCTTAGTTTTCCGAATGTTGAGTTTTAAGCCAACTTTTTCCCTCTCCTCTTTCACTTTCATCAAGAGGCTCTTTGGTTCTTTAGAAGTTCCTTAGTTCTTTAGAAGAACTGAAGAGCCTCTCTTTGTGTACCTTTCAGAATTACTCTATTCCAGGAACTCATGCCAGCACATAAATACGCTGTTCTGATCCACAATCTTTTCAGCCTGTGAAACTGTCACTGGAAATACATATTGGTAAACAGTATAAACACTTAAGAAGTGAGACTCATGAAATTTAATTGGTTAATTGCTTTACTGGTTTCAGTCTCTAGAAAATATAAATGATAAACACAGCAGTTACTTTGAAGATGACAATTTCATGCTGGATGTCAACTTGCCTTATTGTATCTATAAAATGGCAAAATACACTTTATTTTGATTCCCTATTATGTTTATGTTATTTATTTTAGAAATGTTATAACTTTCTCATTTAGATAACTTACATTTAAATGTTTATTTTCACTTTATATTTTGATCTTAAAGGTAATGAATAATAGTTGTAAAACTATTGATAGCATAGGCTTCTGATTTTTTCTAGTTATTAAAGGGATTATTAAAATATCTAAGGAAATAATCAGTGTTAAAAAATGATCTAATAACCAATTATGTTGTGAAACCTTCTTAAGAAGTCCTAGGTTAAATTGTTAATTGAATTTACTATTTTTAAGAGCACTTCTGATAAGGACAAAAAATAAAATTATTATCTTGAAAATAGTAAACATTTTGCTTTTTAAAATCTACAATTAGACAAAAATTGATTCAAAATAGCAAAGTCTTTTTTTCCAGTTACCTGGTTTGTAACTGAGAATGAATACAAGTTAAATAGCTGTAAAAGTTTGCTTGGCTACTGACTAGAAAATTTCAGATATTGGTTATAATTTATCTGTTACCTTCTGTTATTATATTTAACATTTTTGGCTTTTGTGAGCAATTCAACTTGCCAATTAGTCCTATAGCTCTGCTGAGGGAACAAAGATATTAAACAAAGCCTGCTCTTTAATCTAGGAGATTCCCCTTAGTCATTTTGTGTACTACCAAAGTTCACAGATTGATATCTTATTATAATCCTACAAAGCAAACCAGAAATATTAAAAAGAAGTAAATACTTTGACGTGGAAAACAGTTGAGAGCATAAATACAATTCAGTCTTTCCAATGTTGTAATAATTGGCATTTTTTGACCTATGGTAAAAATAAAAGACATGATAGATAAACTATCTCATCTGCAGCTTTGTGATGAAAATAACATCAAAACAAAATAATAATTATGCCACTTTTTAAAAAAAATTAAGTGAATATAAATAGCATATTCTCTTTGTTTCAGATAAATATACAATACTAATTTATGGGCCATTTATTTGTATACATAGTATGTATAACTGGGCTGGTTATTAGATATAACCAAACACTCATTTTCCAAAATGAGGAAATCGAAGCTTAATCAAATATTTATGGGAAATCTATCAATCTGTGACACAAACCTACTACCTGGAATATATTTTCAATATAGCTATCATGTTCTAATGCAAATGAACATTTTATTTTCTGAATTCCCTTTTATAAACTTAAGTCTTTTAAGAATAGATGTAGTAATTGGTTAATTTTTTGAGTAGGATATTAATCTAATGTCATATTTGGTACACTGTTAAATATTAATAAAAGACAAAATACTATAAAAAAATTTCATAGTTATACTTTACTCATTTAAGGAACATAATGCTTTTTAAAAACAGATATTTAAATTTCTTATTTTCCATATTTTCATAAAATATAGTAAAGTGATAGTAAATTAGTGATCAGTACAGATTCCAATGCCAGCATACATGGCCAATAACTAAAGATTATGTTTATTATTCATTGTTTAGTCGCTAAGTTGGGTCCGACTCTTTTGACTCCATGGACTGCAGCATGCCAGGCTTCCCTGTCCGCCACCATCTCCTGGAATTTGCTCAAGTTCATGTCCATTAGGTCAGTGATGCTATCTAACCATCTCATCCTCTGCCAGAGTTCTATATCACTTGCCATTTGCCTAATGATTTATTCAGTTTAGCTCAGTGGAACATGGTGATTAATCCTGCCTAAAAGGTAGATTTGGTTGTTATCTTGATTTTATAGATAAGGAAACATGAATTTAGGGGAGTTGGATTTGAATTTTAGACTCTTAAGAACCATACTTTGATGCCTCATGATTTCTATTTAAAGTATCTTAGTGATGGCCATGTAAAGATGTACCATAAGGTGTTGGAAATACAGAACTGCCTGGGGTTTAGGAGAGAGTTAAACTTTGAAGATATAAATTTGGAACTCATCGGATATCAAGGGGATTGATGAAAGGTCCAATAAAGAATATAAATTAAGGCTAGGGGGGATGTACCACAGCAGTTCAAATTAAATAATGTAGAGGGTGAGCAGCAGAGTCATGAAGACCAGATAAAATCTCCTCCAGGACAGAAACACCATTAAGGTGAAGAGCATACTTTAATAGCTATACTTAAAATGGACAAATTGTCATATATTTTCAGTTTTATTTTTATTGTTAAATATTTTCTAGGTTAAATAATTCAGAATAAGAATATGATATTTACCCATTACTATTTTATTATAAATAAATTATGGAATTATGTAAAAAAGATTATTCACTGTGTTTTTAAAATTCAGAATATTTTAAACACATGGAACCCTGTACCATGAATTTGTCTCACTTCACTTGTATAGTGATAGGTACACAGGAATTTTACAATTTAATTAACTCATTCATTCAGCAAACATAAAGGATTTATTATGTTTTAGATACTATTTTAAGTGTTTGATGATTTATCAGCACGCAGAAAATAATTTCTTCCCTCATTCTTGTGTCTTTTGTCTGGTGAGGCAAGGTATCAACACAGATGTAAATAACAAATGAAACAGAATTTCAAATACCGAGAAGTTCTCTAAAAAATAAAAGAGAAATTCAATAGGAAGTTGTGGTAAGTAATGAATGTATCCTAATTGAACTAGCATAACCAGAAAAGCTTTTTTGAATGGCTAAGATTTGGGGTAGATGATAAGTGAGAATGGATGAACCTTGGAAATACCTGGGATGCAGTTACCGGAAACATGGAAAGCAAGTACAAAGACCAAACTTGACTTACTGAAAAGTTAGTAAGAGATACAAAATGGCCAGAAGTAAATTAATATGGGATAAACTGTAGTGCTTGATTTTAGAAACACAGGTAAGATAATATAACAATTTATTATTTTATTAGGACTACAAAATATTATATTATTGTGTTTGTAGGCCTTATTAGGGTGTGTGTGTATTGTCCTCCATATCCTATGGAAAGCCATGGAAAGGATTTAAGCAGGATAATGATGACCTAATACATATTTTAGAAAAAGGAATGTGGAAAATAAATGGTTGTAAGAAAAAAGTAAAACCAATAAACTAGAGAGGAGGCTATGAAACTATTACAATGCAACCCACGCCTTCCATCTGCAGTTACACTTTCTGCAATTTTAGTTAGCCAGTGTCAACAGATCTGAAAATATTAAATGGAATCCCACAAATAATTCAAAAGTGTGAAATTGTTCTGAGTTCTCACACCATCCTGCTCCATCATACCTGCAGTGAGAATGATCCCTTTGTCTAGCCTATCAAGCCCTTTAATCACATAGTGACCACCTGGGTTATCAGATAAACTATCAGTACTGGTACTGCATTCAGTGAGTTCAGTTGCTCAGAATGTCTTCACTCTATGCGACCCCAAGGACGCTTCTTTTATGATCCAATGGTTGTCGACAATTTGATCTCTGGTTCCTAAGCCTTTTCTAAATCTAGCTTGAGCATCTGGAGGTTCTTAGTTCACGTACTCATGAAGCCTAGCTTGGTGAATTTTGAGCATTACTTTGCTGGCATGTGAGATGACTGCAACTATGCGGTAGTTTGAGCATTCTTTGGGATTGCCTTTCTTTAGGATTGGAATGAAAACTGATCTTTTCCAGTTTTGTGGCCACTGCTGAGTTTTCCAAATTTGCAGGCATATTGAGTGCAGCACCTTAACAGCATCATCTTTTAGGATGTGAAATAGATCAGATGGAATTCTATCACTTTCACTAGCTTTGTTCATGGTGCTGCTTCTTAAGGCCCACTTGACTTCCGACTCTGGTTGGATGTCAAGTCAGGGATGTGTGACTCTAGGCGAGTGATAACAGCATTATGGTTATCTGGGTCATTCAGATTTTTTTTGTATAGTTCTTCCATGTATTCTTGCCACCTCCACTTAATAGCTTATGTTTCTGTTAAGTCCATACTCTTTCTGTCCATTATTGTGCCCATCTTTGCATGAAATGTTCTGTTGGTATCTCTGATTTTCTTGAACAGATCTCTACTCTTTCCCACTCTATTGTTTTCCTCTATTTCTTTGCACTGATCACTGAGGAAGGCTTTCTTATCTCTCCTTGCTATTCTTTGGAACTCTGCATTCAGATGGGTACAGCTTTCCTTTATGCCTTGCCTTTAGCTTCTCTTCTTTCCTCAGCTATTTTTAAGGCCTTCTCAGACAACCATTTTGCCTTTTTGCATTTCTTCTTCTTGGGGATGGTTTTGATCGCCACCTTCTGTACAAAGTTACAAACCTCCATCCATAGTTCTTCAGGCATTCTGTCTATCAGATCTAATTCCTTGAATCTGTCACTTCCACTGTATAATCGTAAGGGATTTGATTTAGGTAATACCTGAATGGTCTAGTGGTTTTCCCTACTTTCTTCAATTTAAGTCTGAATTTTGCAATAAGGAGTTCATGATCTGAGCCACAGTCAGCTCCTGGGCTTGGCTACAAAGAATATAATCAATCTGATTTTGGTATTGACTATTTGGTGATGTTCATGTGTAGAGACATCTCTTGTGTTGTTGAAAGAGGGTGTTTGCTCTGACCACCGCGTTCTCTTGGCAAAACTTTGTTAGCCTTTGTGCTGCTTCATATTGTGCTCCAAGGCCAAACTTGCCTGTTACTTCAGGTGTCTGTTGACTTCTTACTTTTGCATTCCAGTCCCGTATGATGAAAAGGATATCTGTTTTTGGTATTAGTTATAGAAGGTCTTGTAGGGCATCATAGAACCATTCAGCTTCAGCTCCTTCGGCATTAGTAATTGGGGAATAGACTTGGATTACTGTGACATCGAATGGTTTGCTTTGGAAATGAAAAGGAATCATTCTATCACTTTTAAGATTGCACAGAAGGCTGTATATTGTCACCCTGCTTATTTAAATTATATTCAGAGTATGTCATGAGAAATGCTGGGCTGGATGAAGCACAAACTGGAATCAAGATTGCCAGGGGAAATATCAATAACCACACTTATGGCAGAAAGTGAAGAAGAACTAAAATCCTCTTGATGAAAGTGAAAGAGGAGAAGGGGAAAGTTGGGTTAAAGCTCAACATTCAGAAAACGAAACGAAACGAAAGTGAAAGAGGAGAAGGCGAAAAGTTGGCTTAAAGCTCAACATTCAGAAAACGAAATCATGGCATCTGGTCCCATTACTTCAATGCAAATAAATGGGGAAACAATGAAAACAGTAACAGACTTTATTTTGGGGGGCTCCAAAATCACTGCAGATGGTGACTGCAGCCATGAAATTAAAAAAACACTTCCTCCTTGGAAGAAAAGTTATGACCAACCTAGAGAGCATATTAAAAAGCAGAGACATTACTTTGCCAACAAAGATCCATCTAGTCAAAGTTATGGTTTTTCCAGTGGTCATGTATGGATGTGAGAGTTGGACTATAAAGAAAGCTAAGTGCCAAAGAATTGATGCTTTTGAACTATGGTGTTGGAGAAGACTCTTGAGAGTCCTTTGGATCACAAGGAGATCCAATCAGTCCATCCTAAAGGAAATCATTCCTGAATATTCATGGGAAAAACTGATGCTGAAGCTGAAACTCCAATACTTTGGCCACCTGATGCGAGGAACTGACTCATTGGAAAATCCCCTTATGCTGGGAAAGATTGAAGGTGGGAGGAGAAGGGGACAACAGAGGATGAGATGGTTGGATGGCATCACTGACTCAATGGACATGAGTTTGAGTAAACTCCGGGAGTTGGCGATGGACAGGGAGGCCTGGCATGCTGCAGTCCATGGGGTCACAGAGTTGGACACCACTGAGCGACTGAACTGAACTGAACTGAACTGAACTGCATTTCAGACTCTTTTTCTGACTAGAGGGCTACTTTGTTTCTTTTAAGGAATTCTTGCCCACAGTAGTAGATATAGTGGTCTTCTGAATTAAATTCGTCCATTCCAGTCCCTTTTAGTTCATCGATTCCTAAATTATGGATGTTCACTCTTGCCATCTCCTGTTTGACCACTTCCAATTTACCTTGATTCGTGGACCTCACAGTCCAGGTTCCTATGCAATATTGTTCTTTACAGCATTGGACTTTACCTCCATTACCAGTCACATACACAACTGGGCATTGTTTTTGCTTTGACTTGGCCTCTTCATGCTTTCTGGAGCTATATTGGGCACCTACCGACCTGGGGAGTTCATCTTTCAATGTCATATTTTTTCCTTTTCATATTTTTCATGGGGTTCTCAAGGCAAGAATATTGAAGTGGTTTGCCATTGCCTTCTCCTGTGGACTACGTTTTGCCAGAACTCTCTACCATGACCCATCCGTCTTGGGTGGCCCTACGTGACATGGCTCATAGTTTCACTGAGTTAGACAAGGCTGTGATCCAAGTAATCAGTTTGGTTAGTTTTATGTTATTGTGGTTTCCATTCTGTCTGTCTTCTGATGGATAAGGGTAAGAGGCTTGTGGAAGCTTCCTGATGGGAGGGACTGGCTATGGGGGAATCTGGGTCTTGCTCTGATGGGCAGGGCCATGCTCAGTAAATATTTAATCCAGTTTTCTGTTGAGGGGTGGGCCTGTGTTTCTTCCCTGTAGTTTGGACTGAGACCAAACTGTGGCAGGGTGATGGAGGTAATGGCGACCTCCTTCAAAAGGACTTAGGCCAGGACTGTTGTACTCAAGGCCCCTGACCCCACGGCAGGCCACTGTCAACCCACTGTCAACCCATGGCACTTCTGGAGACTCCCATCCACTCCCAGGCAAGTCTGGCTAAGTCTCTTGTGGTGTCACTGTTCCTTCCTCCTGAGTCCTGGTGCACACAATGTTTTGTTTGTGGCCTCCAAGAGTCTGTTTCCCCACTCCTGAGGAAGTTCTGCAATGAAATCCCACTTCAAAGTCAAATTTCCCAGGGGTTCTCAGTCCCTTTGCCAGAATCCCAGGTTGGGAAATCTGTTGCAGGCCCTAGAACTTTTGCAACAATGCAAGAACTTCTTTGTTATAATTGTTCTCCAGTGTGTAGGGGTCTGCTCAGTGGCTCTATGACAGGCCTCACACCTCGCACTTCCCAGCTCTGCTGCAGCCAGAGCCCCTGTGCCCCAGGCAGCCACTGCTGACCCGTGCCTCCACGGGAGACACTGAAGTACTCAAGAGTGGGTCTGGCTCAGGCTCTTGTGGGTCCCTGGGTCCTGCTGCACACAAGGCTTTGTTTGAGCCTTCCAAGTGTCTCTGGAGGGTGCGGGGTTTCATTTTAAAAGTGATTTCATCCCTTCTGCCGTCTTGTTGGAGAAGGAAATGGCAACCCACTCCAGTATTCTTGCCTGGAGAATCCCATGGATGGAAGAGCCTGGTGGGCTACAGTCCATGGGGTTGCAAAGAGTCAGACACGACTGAGCGTCTTCACTCACTCACCATCTTGTTGAAGCTTCTCCTTTGCCCTTTGATGTGGGGTATCTGTTTTTGGTGGGATCCAACATTCTCCTGTCAATGGTTGTTCAGCGGTTAGTTGAAATTTCGGAGTTCTTACAGAAGACGAGTGCATCTACTATGCCATCTTGTGCATCTTATGATATTGAGTCTATCTACTGATTTTTTTCATTTCATTTATTGTCCTTTCAACTTCGTAATTTTCATTTGTTTCTTTTTTATGGTTTTCATCTCTGTTGAGTTCCTTTTTAATTTCATTGTATTCTTATTTTTTCAATTAACTTAAATATGGTTTCCTTTAAGTTCATGAACAAATTTATAATAGCTGCTTTGAGGTCTATGTGTGATAAATTTAACACCTGAGCCCACTTATGATTGTTTCTAGTGACTTTTTTTTTTTTAACTGAGCATGAGTTTTGTATCTTTGCATGTCTCATAAATATTTATTGAAATATGAAGGTTTGAAATAATAAGTTGCAGCAATTTTATATTCACTTTTGTTCCCTTGCGGGGAGGGACTTGCTGGATTTAATCTGATTTACAGAGCCCCAAAATGATTGTTTTTACCATACTATGTAGTATCATACTTAATTCTTTGCATTGTGATAGTTAGGAGTTTTGTCTAGCTGTGCAGTTTTTTAAAAAGATCTGTTTCTCAGTT